>NC_134722.1:34957500-35012500 GCF_049634645.1 Pelodiscus sinensis
AGGTTTGAATTACCTCTATTCCAGTCTCTCATTTGGAAAAGCATTCCTATTAAGGAAAGCACTTAACAGTATGCTTAAGCCTCACTTAAGTCCCAAAAGAATGTAGGCACATGCTTAAGAGGTTTCCTAATCATAGGCCCTGAAGAAAGAGAAATTTGTGTGTGGGGGGAGGGAGGGGGGGGGATAAAATGCACCAAAATAATATAGTGATAGAAATGTAGCCGTGCTAGTCTGGGGTAGTTGAAGCAAAATAATATATACTTCTTAGCTACTTACCAGGGGCATCAAAGACATGTTAGTTATTTCATCTATAAAGGAGTAAGTATATAAAACCTATAATCACCTGTGATCACCATAGAAACTACATTGTTTGCTGATCATTTTCTTCAGTTCACCCATAGACTATTGACAGCTAGTTGAAATACTAACATCTACTTAGCTGATTAATTAGGACTCTTGAATGACTTTGCATAGTTCCTACAATTTTACCTAACATAGTGAGCTGAAGAAAGTTGTTCAAATGATGAATAAATGCATTCATACTGCATGCCTAGTGTAATTTCAACCACCTTCACTAGCTTTGCCAATATCTGTGTAACAGAAATATTATTTGCAGCCTTTTTGCATAGGGAAGAAAGTTCAATTTTCTGACTCTTAAGTTCTGTCCTGAGAACATGTGAGAGATGAACAAAGGGAATGAAAGGAGATACATGTTTACTCTCAAGTACTACGAGCCTATTGTTGGCAATATTGGACTTCATAGAAATCTGATGCTAAATGTCACCAGAAATAGTAGCAGAACTTGGTTTCCCTTTTGATTCTCAGGTTGTGTAGACTGGAGACCAAGAGGACTCTCCATCATAAACTGTTAATGCAAAATGCATGTACAGTAAGGCTGTGTCTACACTGGCGCGTACTTGCACGAAAACGGCCACTCTTGCATAAAAACATGCTGCCTGTCTACACTGGCCGCATGTTCTTGCGCAAATAAACTGACATTGTACAGGACTGGTAGCTCTAAACAAAATTTAAGGGATCTTGGGAAACTTGGCAAGTAAATTGACATTGTAGAAAATCAGGTCTTCTTGCACAAGAACTCTGATGCTCCCTCTCAGGAAGAAGCCCTCTTGCACAAGCGCTCTTCCAGAAGAGGCCAGAGTTCCAGACAGGCAACATGAATTTCTTGCACAAGAAACCCCTATGGCCATCAGAGTTTTCTTGCAAAAGAGAGCATCTACACTGCCATGGATGCTCTTGCGCAAAAGCACATGTAGCCCAAGGTCCAGTGTGTTTCAGCAGCAGTCCTGGGAACTACAAGTTGTGGACTACAAACTGCGGCATGTTGGGAGAACTTCCTGGGTCCTGCCAGGATGTGCCCTCTGCCCCCAGCAGGGTCTCAGCAAGGACTGTGCTAGAAGCAGCACACAGGCTGCATGCTGAGAGAAGGGGCTGCTGAACTGTTTTCCTCTTCTATGTTTTTTACAGAATAAAGCCTGTTCCTGGTGATTTGCCGGAGTGGGTCTGGTCTGAGGTGCACTCACACATACACCAAGCAGCCTCAGGCCTAGCGCCCCCCCCCCCACACAGTGGTGTAAGAAGTCACAAGCTTCTCCTATGCCGAATAACTTCACACTGGGCTAGACAATAGGAGGGGTTACACACATGCCAGTGTAGACGCTCTCTTGTGGAAGAGTTTTTGCACAAGAACTCTTCCGCAAAAGAGTTCTTGCGTAAGAAGCTGCCAGTGTAGACATAGCCTAATGTTTTAAACTAAACTTAAAGAGACTAGATAAAAGATAAAGTTGGGCTTTGTCCTAATCAACAGCACATATGATTTGAGGGGCTCTGTCTTGTTCTGTGGATTTATTATAAGGGATCTTAGATGACAAGATGTAAGTGTGAGACAGCAATATGCATCAGGTGAGTGGTGAGGCAAGAGGTCAAAGACAGAGTGCCTTTCGCATACAGGGAGGTGTATTATTTCATACGAGTTGCATGCTCTGAAATATCTTATTCTGCTTTAGAAGTGATGACTCCTTCGTTACATCTTTAGCATTTCAGTAGGTTTCTGTGTAAAGATAATATATAATTATGACACATGGTCATCTGGATCTTAGAGCTCAGAGCCTAAGGACTCAAAGAGATGAAAGGTCAAATCCCAGTTTATTGGCAACCAGAGACAGAAAGAAAAGAAAAACCCACAAAAACTCGGTCAACCCATATCTTCTAACTGGGCTCCCTTACTAAACACCTTAATTCAGTATCTTCAGGTCTTGCCTACATCAGATGCCCATTGGCAACTCTCTTATTTTATATCTGAGTCTGCCATGCCCTTAAAAGGACAATACTCTATTACAATAAACATACAGATACAGGTTGAACCTCTCCAGCACCATTGGGACCTGACCATTGCTGAACCAGAAAATTTGCCAAACCATGGGAGGTCAATATTGTTTAGTAACATTACCAACACTTCCACTCTTTACTGGGCTCTTAGAAGACATTTATGGGTAAGTTAGAGCTAAATAACAGCAAAGAACACTGAAAGCCAGGACTGGTGGCTCTAAACAAAATTTAAGGGATCTTGGGAAACTTGGCCACACCCATGATAAGTGGACATCCGGCCAATTAAAATCATGCTGGACTACGGATGTTGCCAGACCAGAGAGTGTCGGACTAGAGAGGTTCAACATGTATATGTAATATTGCATCAAAACCTCATATTTTTCTTCAATATACTTTTAAGTAATCCTGAGGATAACAATGATTGGAAGAAAACAGAGTAATAAACAATGATTGGAAGAAAAAAATACTCAAATACAGTTAAAATATTTAGTTAACATCTACTTAAGAGATATAGTAAATTAGATGTGAGTTTGAAATACAATATGGCAGCCAAAAATAGGCATACTCAATTTTGGATTGCATATTAAGAGAAAGGAAAGAAAAAGACAGTTACCTGTTCTGTAATGGGTGTTCTTTGAGGTGTGTTGCGCATGTCCATTCAACATAGGTGTGTGTGCCTGCCACATGTGCCAGGTCCGGAAGTTTTTCCCCTAAGCAGTATTCATAGGGGCTGAGCTCCCCAGTGACTCCTGGAGTGGCAACACATCTCAACACCAGTTATAGAACAGGAAACTGTCTTTTCTTCTTCAAGAGATTGTTCATGTCCATTCAACATAGGTTATTGTAAGCAGTGTGTGTGGAGGTGGGTAGGAGTTATGAAGATGCAGACTGCAATGCAGCCCTGGCAAACGCGGCATCTTCCGTGGCCTGCTGCATGATGTCATAATGAGACATGAAGGTACGTACTGACAACCATGTTACCACCCAACAGATGTCCTGGATTGGGACATGTGCAAGGTAAACTCACAAGGAAGCTTGAGCCCTAGTGGAGTGGGCCTTAATCAACTCCGATGGCCAGGAAGCCCCAGGGAATCCAGGGGCACCAATGTGCCTGCCACTGAGACAGCAGTCATGGCGTACCCTGAGATTGTGTCAACAATGTTGACAGTGCTGGTGGTCGCACCATCTGTTGCGCTGCGGGATGGAAGCCACCTCCAAGATCAGGAATGGATGCTTGCCAATACCCAAGAGGACAAGCGGGAACGGAGGCTCTTCCAGTGCCAGGCCTCCATCACTGATAGGGACCTCGGTGACCATGGAACAACAGGAGTTCCTGCAGGAACTTCAATGGCCCGAAGAACCATTCCTTGAGTCTGGGGAACAGTGCTGGATGGAGGCTCCATGGTGCTGGGATAGGGACCAGGAAGAGTGGGACATTCCTCTGCAGCTAGAAAAGCTCAGTGTGGCAAGTATCTATGGCACAGTGAACAGTGCCACTGCCGTGGCGAGAGATCCTGTTGACAGCACGGTGAGTAGGGAGAGTCACTGTTTCCTTAGTGCTTCTGGTGCCGGGGGGCAGGTGCCTGCACAGGTCTGTGCACCGACTCTGGTGGCATGGAAGATTGCGCATCGTGCTGTGGTCTGTCACATGCAGACCCAAGGGGACTTCAGGGTGCTCTCCTCTTGGATACCGAAGGAGAGCAGGACCGGACTGTGTCAGAAGATCGGGGTCCAAACGGCGGTTAACCCCGGTCCTGGAGTCTCATAGGCATCAGGGACAGTACCAGCATAGCACCTTTTGTCCTTCATTTCCTGGAAGGCCTGCATCATGGAGGGAAGACAGATCTCCAATATCGACAATGGTGACCTGGATGCTGGGCTCGGTGCCTTCTGGAGCTTCTCCAGTCTGTCTGCTGGCTGGCCTCCTTTCTTCCCCTTATCTTTGCAAGGGGACTTGTCGCTGCCAGACTTCCTAGCAGGGCTACCCGTGGCCACGGGCAATGAATGACTCTGAGCTGTCGATGCCGGCAGTGTGCTGTGCACCAAAGCACCGGGACCCAGTACCAAGTCTGACTGCTGATCGGGTGGAGCTAGCGTGGACACCATTAAGAGTGCTTTGAGACAAATACTATGCTCTTTAATGGTGCTGGGACTGAAGGACCTGCAAATGTGACATTTGCAAACATGCCCTTCCCCCAGGCAACCTAAGCAGTCAGCATTTGGGTTACTAACTGGCATGGGTCTGTGACATGCAGCACAGGCTTTGAAGCTAGGGGAGTGGGCAAGCCCCATACTCCAGGCAGAGTCTTTCACAGTGGTAAAGATGAATAGTTCACAGTACTTCGCAGTTCTTTAATGGGGAACTTGAATGCCAAGGGAGTGCTTGCCACAGCTCAGGCTGGAGCATTCTATTCCAAGCACTGGTTACTGGCGGTAAGAGGGAACTAAGGAGGGAGGAGTCAGGGGGTGCCCTATATAGTGCAGCATGCATGCGCCACTCCAGGGACACTGGGGACCCTGGCCCCTACAGGTACTGCTTAGGGAGAAACTTCCGGTACCAGTGCATACAGCAGGCACACACACCTATGTTGAATAGACATGAGCAACCACTCAAAAAGCCTCATTTAATAGTTTTCTTAAATTATCCTTATGACACCTGGAATATTACATTCAGGGTGCATCTAGACTGGCAAGATTTTGCGCAAAAGCAGGGGCTTTTGCGCAAAAACTTGCCAGCTGTCTACACTGGCCACTTGAATTTGCGCAAGAGCACTGACTTTGTAATGTACAAAATCAGTGCTTCTTGTGCAAATACTTTTACTCTCCTGCTCAGGGATAAGCCCTCTTGTGCAAGAATACTTGCGCAAGAAAGCCAGTGTAGACAGGCACCTCAATTTTTTGTGCAAAAATGCCCAGTGGCTAAAATGGCCATCGGAGCTTTCTTCTGCAAAAGTGCATCTAGATTGTCACGGATGCTTTTGCACAAAAGCACTTTTTGCGCAAAAGCATCCTTGCCAATCTAGATGCTCTTTTGCGGAAATACTTTTAATGGAAAAACTTTTCCGTTAAAAGTATTGCCGCAAAATCATGCCAGTCTAGATGTAGCCTCAGTGTTTGGCATCCAATACCAGGAAGATACTAATATGCTGGAAAGCATTCAGAGAAGACTTACAAAACTGATTACGATTGGAACCCAAATGCTTTGTGAGGAAAGATCAAAAGAATTGAATACATATATTGCTTGGCTAAAGGATGACGAAAGAAGGGACATAACAATCCATGTATTTTTGAAAGATGTAAACACCAATGAGATCATGTAATTATTTAGGTTGGTACAATGATGTATAACAATAAAGGAAAATAAGAAAGGAAAAATGGCTAAATAGTGAACACAAATATTTGGTGAAACATGTTAACATTAGTCAGATAAATTATTTGCAATGAATAATCTGGTCCATTCTAGAAAATAGTGTAACATTTATTTGAAAGGCATATCAACTGAAGAGTTTAATTTTGATATGAACCATGCTTGGAAGTCCCTGGTTCTGCATTGAGCTCTGCATGGGCAAACCTCTGAACCCACGTACAGTTGTGTTGACTCTGTCAAGAGTTCTCTGCAGCATCGGGGGATTAACTGTTTCTCATACCTCTTGCTCCTATGGGATTGTTTTAAGTGTCGTGCCAGGCATGCTATTCTGCTGCTATCTTTTTCCTGCTAAATTCCACTGTTGCTACTGTTCTAAAGGCAAAGACAAGGGCGAGTGTGGAGGGGACTCATCCTCCCAATTTTCTTAGCCAGTGATTTAAATTTAGGGGCAACCCTTAGCCCTGACCTCCCCACTCTACATCCTGCCTTCTTCTACACCTCATTATTCATTGAGCTGTCAGAGTCTGGACTCCAGCCTGCTAGATTAAAAACTGCTAGTTTATTTAAAAGGGGGGAAAAAAACCAACGAAAACACACCAGTTTTCCTCATTGCTGGCAGCCATCGAGATGCCTCATTTTCCAGGACCACACAAGGAGCAAAGACAATGTCACAGCAAATGCTAACTTGCTGCTCAGAAAATGCTGGGCATGGCTGAGGGCACTCTTACTACGTAGCAATTTCTGCATGAATGAGGAACACTCTCATCAATGCCACAGGAATCTTATAGCATTTCACCCCGTTATTTGGAAATAAGGATAACAACAGGGAGCCAAACTTTCACTGAGGCCTCCAATTGCCTGGCATGAGCGTGTGTCAAAATGGCTCCCTGCATTTGGGTGCTGTGTGCAAGCTCTGATGGGAGAGAGGAAGGATGGTGCAGCCGTTTCATGCTACCTTGACTTAGAGCCACAGGAAGCACTGGAGAGTAATTACTTTGAATGACTCTGGGGAGTAGTTATTTTGAAATAGCAGCAGTGGAGCGTCCACACTACTGCTATTTCAAAATAAGCATTATTCCTCATGGAGAGTAGGAGTTATTATTTCAAAATAACCAGTCCCTTATTTCAAAATAACGGGCTTGGTGGTGTGGACGTGTCACTTGTTATTTCAAAATAAGGGGAGTAATTTTTCAACTCCCTAGGGTATGTCTAGACTGCATCCCTCTGTCGGCAGAAGGATGCAGACTAGGCAGGTCGACATTGCAAATGACACAGGGATTTAAATATTCCGTGCTTAATTTGCATTAAAATGGCCACCGTTTTTGCTGACTCAGCACTTTGTCGGCAAAATGAGGCAGTCTAGAGGGGGAATCTGTCGAGAAAGAAAGCCTTTTTCGACAGACTCTGTAAACCTCCTTGCAGGAGGCATAAGGGGTCTGTCGAAAAAGGCTTGCTTTCTCAACAGATCCCCATCTAGACTTCCTCTTTTTGCCGACAAAGTGCTGAGTCGGCAAAAAACGGTGGCCATTTTTATGCAAATTAAGCACGGGATATTTAAATCCCCGCTTCATTTGCAATGTCGATGTGCCTAATCTGCATCCCTCTGCTGACAGAGGGATGCAGTCTAGACATACCCCTAGTGTAGACCAGGGCTTGAGGTACAGCAGAGGACTCCATGCTTGGGCCAAGGGGTTTGAAGTGCAGAAGGTAGCTCAGGACAGGATGTTAGGGTGAGGTACAAGTTCTGAGCAGGAGTTAGGGTGCTCGAGTAGACTCAGAGCTTGGATTCAGGATTGGGATCTAGGAGGGAGTTATGAAATTAGGGGGCAACTGGGGGCTCACAGCAGGGAGTTGGAGTGTGGAGTCTGGGAGGGAGTTAAAGTGCAGGAGGGGGCTCAGGGATGGGGTAGGGGATTGAGGTGTGGGGAGCTTCCCTTTGGTGGTGAGGAGAGCCAGTGGCTCAATGCGGCCCGTGCTGCCCTGAACTCATCTGCAGGCACTGTCCCCTCCCCCGCACCACTCCCATTGCCCAAGAGCTCAAGGCAACATGACTCCATGCTAGTGAGTGGGGGGTGTAGGAAGATGGAAGTATGCAAAGCCACCTTTCTCTCTCCCCTCCCCCGACCTCACAGGCCAAGCAGGTCTGGATAATACACAGGAGTTTTAGTGCCTGTAGGTCAGGGCTCCAGGCTGAAGGGGCCCTAACAAAAAGATCTGGACTTTTAGTGGCCTGGAGATCTTTTTGTGGGACCCCCCCCCTCTTAGCCTGGGGCCCCGGGCTACAACCCCAAAAGCCCCTTTCTTAATCTAGCTCTATCTAGGGGGCTAGAACTCATTCCAGATAACACAGATAACATTGGTTGGGGGAAGCCACCTGACCAGATGGCGGTTTGCATGTACCATTTCTGCCTGCCCCTGTGATTAAGTATGTCTGTCAGTCTTTTTTTGCTCAAGTTTGCAGGCTGGACTGCTGGTGATCTAGTCAGACTGCTAATACTGGAGGATCAGGTAGAAGTTACAGCCAAATCTGTAGCTGATTAGGAGGCTACAACCATTTCTTTCAGATACTGACCTTGAAACTGTCACCTTTGCCTTCATTATCTCAAGAGTAGATACTGCTTGGGGCTACATCCTAAATTTGTTCCAAATGGCTAATCGTGCAGGATTTTATGGCCTGCTAAGTGTTGTTCCTTTCCAGTAGCACATTAAAACTATGCTCTGCAATTTGCATTAGTTGTCTTTTGGCTCCCAGATAGATTTTAAGATGAAAGTTTTGACCAATAAAGCTCACAATGGCTCAGGAGTTACTGAAACAAAAGAGCATATCTTCCCACTTGACCAATTGTCACAGCTATATCCCATTGGCATAGGAGGCTGGACAGCAGGCAGGGTGTTCTTCATTGGAGCCCAAGATATTTGAAATGTGCTTCCTCACTTTAGGTTTAAAACAGCCTATGTTGATTTATTAAGCTTCCTAATCTGCTGCAAGACCTATCCCTTTGCCAAGGTCTGACAGGAGATGAGTACAGGACAGGGTAGTGGTGGCATGGGATTCTGGTGGGATGTGCGTAGGAAGGTCAATTAGTTCTTGCTATATATATGTTCTATTTGGGCTATTTGGTTTTAATAGGGTGGTGATGGATGGCTCTGTTTGTTTATCAAAGCTTGTCGAGAATGTGAGAGGCAATGGATGAGCACTCCATTATTGGCGTTTGTGAAAATCCAAACCCTTGTGAGTACAAGTGGCGGAATTTACACACTCCAAACTCATCTGCCCAATTTATGAAGACAATGAGGTGATGGTGTAATGAGGGTGTAAACTGACCTTCGTAGGCACAAGTGAAAATGCCTACGAAAATGAGTATGTGCAAAGGTGCAGGCCTTGTTCTGAAAGTCTGATCCATAAGCAATATCCTTTGTATGGTATTTGTTCAGGAGATGATTGGCTATGTTATTTTAAATGAATGTACTATAGTATACCCCAAATGTCTGTTCCCCTTGTACAACACCAGTATTTAGGTGATCAAGCAGCAACTTTTTCCAATCGGATCCAAGACCGCTTTCATCGTGATTAGACAATGCAACATGGTGAATCCCACACCCCCATCCCTACTGCCATTCATTACAGAGAATACCCATGGTCCGGAAAATTCCATAATCTGGTATAATCTATTTCCCAAGATTGCTGGATTAAAGAGGTTGAAGTGTACCTGTACAGCTGTGGCAGGCCTTATAATGCTTTTACATTTTAATTCCAAGAAGATGGTTTTTTTGCCAGAGGGATTTTTGGCAGTGGTTGTCATTCAAATGATTATGTTCATTGAGGAAATCTTTGTTAATGATAGTGGTGAAACGGTATGCATAGTTTAAGCCATAGCTTTCTGAAAGTATTTGACCTGGATGCTAATTTAAAAAATGGATGTACGGATAGGTATTAGGTACCATGCCCATGAGAGTTGCTTTGTAAATGAGAAAATGTAATGTTATCATGAGAGTGATTGCTCTGCAATGGATTTTAACTCCTGAGTTACCAACTGTAAATAAAGTGACTCCCAGAAATCTTACTTTTTGTTTTCTTACATGCTCGTCAGTCTTCCATACCAGTCTAGAAATAATCTGTCACCAGCCTTCTGGCCATGCAAGTAAATCCTTACTGACATCAATGAACTGAAAAATTCTAAAACCTGGCAGTGACAAAGGCAGTAGTGAATGAGATCAGTATTTCTTTATATTGATCTATCTTTCCTTGACTCATAACATTGGCTGTTACCTCTGTAATAAGATGGGATAGTTTTCCAATTTTCTCAACAATTGACTATTGCTTTCCAATTTTTCCAACAAGTACCAATATGCACAATATGCCTAAAATGGCAAAAACCAAACCTATAAATTGTCCAAAATATGCAATTTACTCTCTTATAACAAATTTAGGCTTTGATTTAACCCATTACTGATTAGGGTTTTCTCTTGCCAACATTTTTTAAAAACCATCAACCTACAGCACTAGGTACAGCACCATCTGGACACTAAAAAATGAACAGAACCTTCATGAGTCCACCTCCCCAGATTTTGAATTCCTTGTCACTTCTCTTTATGAATGTATTTTGTTTGGTGTTTGTTTATGATTGTATGTTAGAAAAATGTCAAATGTAAGTTTTTTTGAAATAGGGACTGTTCAGAAATGAAGAATTTCATGAGGAAAAAAATGTGGAACAGAAGTAGAAACTCTTGTGTGTATGGACTTGGGCAAGAGCCAGACTGTACATTCTTGGAGGCAGGGATTGTCTTTTTTTTTTGTTCTGTGTTAATACAGCACCTAGCACCATGAGGTCCTGGTCCTAGACTAATACAAATAACAAACAACAATCATGCTGTAAATGGGAGAAACTCACACAGAAGACAGGGAAATACACTAATTTCAAATGGTTAGATTCACAAGGGGACTTAGATACAAAATGGTGGTGGTGCTTCCCTTATATCCAGTAGCTCTATAGTGACCCCCTAGTGTAAAACATCAGGACAGAGGGCGAGGGGATAATAGATACCTATAAACGGGGGGTGGGGAGGAGAGGGAGGGCACCAGACTTGCTGAGCTCTTGGGCAGGTGGAGGAGGACCAGTTCTGTGCTCCTGGAAGGGGCTGGGCCATGCGCAAAAGGGTTGGTGCTGTGCTGTGGCCCCTCCCCTCCGGCTAGTCCTCAGAGCCACCTCAGGCACCTGCCACTGCTAGTCCTGCAGTGGTGCCTGAGAATCTCAGGCCCTTTAGAATCACTGGGCAGCCGGACAACTGCTCCCTTTGCCCCCCACCCATTGGTGAGCCTACCTATATGAGACAAACCCCCCAAATATCTAGACTGTCCCCATAAAATTGGGACATCCAGTCATCGTAAGTAGCCCAGGGAATAGGCCACTTGTTTATGTCTCTGCTTTCAAGCATGACTTGAATCCAGGACTCCTCTCTCCCAGGTAAGTACCCAAGCCACTAAGGTATTGGCTATTCTGGGGTGCAGGTCTCAGTCTCTCCTGTGGAAGCTGACAATAATTAATTGTCCCCCAGATCAGACAATGACTTCACAGCCTGGCAGTTAGATGATCACCTGGGAGGAGGAACCCCTGAGATACACTCTCTGCTTCAGAGCATCAGTGTTTAGCTGGGATATTCCTCTTCCTCCTCTGTACTGTGCCCAAATTTCCTGGCGTATCTAGTGTGAAAAATCAAAATGGCTTATTTAGACATGTGAAAATGGTTCATTTAGAACTATGGGGGAGGGGTGTTGACCAAAACAATTTGCCTTGATTGTTCCAGTTGACCTGAATATTCATTTTTCATTGGAAAAAAAATTTCAATCCAATTTTTTCTGCCCAGCTCTAGTATTGACACTAAATGGTTTGCTTAAACTGAACAAATGTAAGATACTTACTCTGATTTACAAGTGTCCACTCCACGGGCTGCACTAATTTAACTAGCATGGTCATTGATGCACAAACTATACGTAGACGAGGACTTAATATCAACAATTGGCAAGACTAACAAAGGGCAGTGGAGGGGAGATAACAGTACTAAGAACATCTACCCACACATTACTAGTGTGCACGATTCGCAGGCATAAGATAAAACAGACACTACTTTTCTTCTTGTCCTTTGTGGGCATGGGGTAAAACACTGGCCCTATAGAATTCAATGGCAAAATGCTCAGTGACTTCATCACAGCCAGAATTTCACCCAGGATACCCTCTTAAGTTTAAGAAGTTTGAGTCTGAACCTGTGAGGGAGGCAAGCTAAGGGGAGATATTAAAACCAGAAGCAGAAAAGGAGGCTTCAGAGCACAAGAGAGAGATCTCAGGGATGACACTGGTAAAGAAAGACAGGCTAAATAAAATGTAGTCAAGATAATTGAAAAGGATTGGTCCAACAGATAAAATAAGCTTTAATGAAAGCTGAGACTTGCATGTATTCAAAGAATCTAACATCCATATACTACCGTTGCCTTTCCAGTAGTTCATGGTTTTTGTCCTGTAATAATTCTTATGTTTATGTTGGCATCTGAGGAGAAAATATCACTGAGCGGGCTACAGTTAGAGTGCTCCACTATATAACATTGAGCAATTCCAGTACCAGAGCAGTTATTTTCCAACTGATTAACATTCAAATACTGAGAGAGTTCATCTAAGTCATATGAATCTGCATAGCATTTTTTATTAATTTAGAACTTTATTTTGTGGGCCACTTACAAACTGAAATCAGATTGCATACATTTTTCTATGATAGAAGAAACAACGCTAAACATTCACATTCTTATTTTACTAAGCATATAAAATACTTATTGCTGAAAAGATTAAAGTATATTTTTTAAACACTGGCATCTGATTCCTGCCAACCCCCACAGTAAAACAAAACAGCTTCTGTCCCTACTGTATTAAATCTTTCCTTCCTCTTAGCCCTAAATAAACCCATACTGTCTAAAAATGAGGCCTACAAACTTATGCATGCAAAGTGAATTCACTGGGCTGGGACTTAGGAGATCTGTTTTCAGTCCCTGCCTGTGACACAAACTTCCTGTGTGATCTTGGGCAAATCACTTTTGGCTTGATCCTATAAGAGGCTAAGCACTGTGTCCTGATCCAGAAACACAGCTTATGCAAGCGCAAACTTTTAAGCTGTGAGTAGAACCAGTGGAAAGAAACATGCTTAAAGTCAAGGACATGCTTACAGCCTTTACTGGACAGGGGCCAGAGTGCTCAGGAGGATTAACCCTGTATTCGGTGTGCCTCAGTTTCCCATGTCTAAAATGAGGATAACAGTATTCTCTTCCCCATCCTTTGTCTTGTTTATTTAGGCCAGGTCTGTACTACATATTTATAACATAAAAATCCACATCTCTCGGCGATGTAGTTATAGTGACCTAACTCCCAGTGCAGACAGCGTTATGTTGGCAAGATAATTTCTCCTGTTGTGGCTTCATTTCAGTGCGAAAGCAGCACATCTGTATACATTTTACTATGTGCACGGTGCCCAGCACTATGGAGTTTCAGTCTTGATTGGGACCACTAAGAGCAACCACAATTAATTAATTTTCAGACCTGGGTGGATTTAGAAATTTAATTTAGGCACCTAGCTATGTGACCTACGTTTTTGAGCTGCTGAGTAAACAACATCCCCAGTAAGGCAATGGGGCCACTGATGTCCTGCATCAGGTCACTTATTTGAGAGCCTAAATATGGATTTATAAGCCCAAACTTTAAAGTTTGAAAAATGGCCTTTATTTTGTCCTAAATTTGCAGATGCCAGGCCATTATAAACCAGACATATGCATTTGATTATATCACATAAGATGAGGTGCACCATGGAGATTTAGAGGTAAAGACTTCTTCCTTCAATACATCACTAACTACTGTATATAATATTAAAAAGGTTTCCCTGGAGGTATTTTAATATATTTATATGATATACGAAGATGTAGACACACACATTTTTAATGCATGCAGTATATGCAATGTTATTTTATGGCATAAGAGATGTTTCTTAATTCAGTGACACCATACATCAGAGTAAGATTGTGCCAAGCTCTTTTATTATGAATACCATACTTACCCCATCAAGTGGGTTATTAAAAACACAAACAAACATTTATGCTCTGATTTTCAACCACTGTTGGTGGTCTACAAAGTTATAATCCTGCTTTTGACAAATATTCTGAGACCCAAAAACAAAATAAAGCCTTTTAAGAGGCCACCAGGCTGCCTGAGGAACAGAAGATCATAACTTTGTGTCATCCCCAGTATCATCGAAGAAATGACATTCCTTATAAAAAAATAGATGGAGAGATGACTACTATATATATCTTCCAGCAGAACAATGACTACTATACTAAGCAGACAAGACAGGCTAGCATTTATTTCATTGGTGTGAAATGAGGATAAGTTTAAAAACAAATATTGATTTAAAATAAATAAATCACAAAAATAACCAGCACATGATAATGGCAGCTCTTTCCTTCCTAATTAATTATGTGGTAAAGACACAATTGAAAATCCTGTAACATGAGCTTTGAAGTAAATCAGCTGAGTAGGTTTTCTACTTCAAACAAAGGGTAGTGTAGGACAATAAAGGTTATGTGGCCATGTTCCGTCACTGACTCAATAACTATTAATTTAAGCGGATGTGACCCTTACATGACAAAGTTCCAAAGGTGTACAGGGAGGAGTTTTTATTCTTATAAATAGGACTGATGCCAGGTCAACCAGCCCCCTTCACTTTGGACTTCCTAAAGAAAACAGTTTCAGACAGCTGAGCAAAAGAGTTATGAAGAATGCTGAGATAGGAAATATCTCAGGTTCCTGATATATTATGATTGGCTCGGGGAACAAGAAAGTTGAGATTCAAAGGCAGTCCTAAAGGGTGCTAAACTTTACAGTGCTAATGTACACAACAACATCCTCATACAAGCAGATGTTTAAAAAAATAACTGATGGAAAACTGCATTAGGCCTATATAACTCTCACTCCAGGGACTAAAACTTAAAAGGGGAAGAATGTGGAACCAGTTTTCAGGCTTGAAAACTTGAAAGACTATTAAATGATTCTGTCTACAGCAAGAGAGAGGAGATAATCCAACAAATTAGGTAATTGTGGACCCAGGGACAAATGATGCTCCTTCCCTGATAACTGAATAAACATTATTGTTACATTAGAATGTTATAAGGAAATAGCCACTTTAGTGAACTACAAGCACCAGGTATCCTGCTTCTGTTTATATAAAAAGAAAAGTTTTCAAAACAAACGACACATGCATTTTGAAATATGGATAACCATTCTGGGCAATTTTTCTTTCTTAATTGTAGTTGAACAAGCTGAACACACTCAAATTTTGGGGAGGTTTGCAACAAAACAGAGTTCTGCATTTCACAGATGGATCCTTATAATAGGTAGTACCAACCCTTCACATTCGAACACTCTCAAACTCAGGGGAGAAGAAAGGCTAAATTCCTGACTCTTGATTCCACAAAGCTCGGGCCACCAGGGCACCTCGGCACAGCAGAGTAGCCAAAATACGCTACGTAATTTGAGCTACATCAATTCCGTCGCTTAAGCCGAAATAATTTATTTCAGCTTTTGGCGCTGTCTACACAGCAGAAAGTTCAAGAAAGAGCACTCTGCCTCCAACTTCCCTTAGTCCTCATAAAATGAGGGTTACAGGAGTCGGAGTAAGAACTCCTCCAGCTCGACATGATTTTGACATTATGTCGAAATAACTGCTCGTAGTTTAGACGCGGACTATGTTATTTCAGAATAACGTAGGTTATTCCAAAATAACACTGCTGTGTAGTCGTAACCCTAATGGGCTGGATTGACCACTATGCTGCTCCAGTGTTACAGTGATTTAATTCCATTGGAGCTACGCCAATGTCAGTCTTTGGAAGTAATGCAGTGGGATTATGGAAAATGCGCTGGGGATTTTTTTAAACTAGAGGCTTCATCAAAAACAACAAACCAAACTCTTAGAACAGAAGAAACCTTCCAAAATAAGCTAAGCTATTGCATGTGGAGTATCAGTGTAGAGAACTTATGGTATGGGGGCAAATTAAGTATCACAGCTGTTGAAAAGAGATGCTGGAGGAAGAGTAATGAGTAGAAATAGACACACAGATAGTTTCAGGATTCCTAATTTCTTGTGTTCACTCTGCCACAAACTTCCTATGTGACCTTGGGTAAATCACGTAACCTTGGTTTTTTGCCTCTGTACTGTGGAGCTAAAGTTCAGCACAGGGTTACTGTGCTGCATAACTCAGGGCCTTGAAAGGCCGAAAGTCAGCCTTCTGCTGCAGTGGTACAAATTGTTGCACTCAAACTGAGAGCTTCTGGCTAGGAAGGATCGTGAGAGAATTAGTAGGGGAAGTGCGGTGAAACTTCCAGTTGCAGGGCTCTTATGATGCCCCCTACTGCAGTAATGGACAACCAAGGGTATGTCTACACTACAGCGCTATTGTCAATGATCTTATTTTGAAATAGTTAATTCAAAATAAGCTAATTCGAAATAACACGTCTAAACACAAAATCTATTTTGAAATAGCATTTTGCTATTTCAAAATAGTGCATCCACACTGAGTGGACCCTGAACCGAAGGTAAGGCTGGCCGGAACCAGTGCCAGCAGGGCATCAGGTTAGGACTTAGTATGTGGGGCTGCTGCCTGAGGCTAACTGAGCTCCGTGCTTAAAGGGACCCTACCCCACCCTGGACAGACAGTTCTCAGGGTTCCCTGCTACCCTGTTTGCCTTGATGAGGGACAGCAAAGCACTTGGCCACATGGAGCCAGAGCTGCCCTTGAGCACGCCGGTGTGTCCCGTGGGGTCGTTACCATCAGCCTGGCTGCACTCGCTGCAGGCTGCCATCCGGGGGTCCAGTGGGGGCTGTCAGGATCCAGGAGGCCCTGTGGGAGAGTATCCACCCCGAGGAGCACCAACAGCCTCCCCAGTCCTCCCCACTGGAGGCTCGTGCCCCATTCCTCCCTCACCTCCTTCCACTGACCCCTTCCTATCCCCCCCCTTCCTGATGTCAAATAAAAGACACGTATGTTCAGAAATATGAATTGGGTTTATTGTACAAAACTGGGGGGGGGGGGGGGTGAACCTCTGGGGAGACCGGGGAAAGGCGGGAGAGAGGAGGGGAAAACATGGAGGAGGGAGATGGAAGGGGGAAGGAAAAAGGGGGAGAGGAAGCTCAGCACTCAGGGGTGGGTGTCTTGCCGGGACAACTGCCTCCCAGCAGTGTGGAGGAGGGGGCCTCGGCTTCCCCACGGGGATGGGGAGGAGGGTGCGGAGGTTGAGGTGGGGGGTGTGGAGGTGGAGGCTGAGGAGGGAGATGTGGGGGGGGCAGGAGTGGGAGGAGGAACAGTAGCTCGGGGGGCAGCAGGCGCTGGGGTGGCACGGGGCAGCACGCTCTGCACCAGGGCCTGCAGGTGTGAGTACATGGCATGGCCCTGGGCAAGCTGCTCCCGGTGGAGCTGCAGGTCCTCTTGCACCCAGCCCTGGATGGTGCGGTGCAAGGCTCACAGGGCCCCAGGTGCTGGTGCCGGTACCCTTGCCGCGTACTGGTGGTCCAGAAGAGCCCTTGGGTGCGGGGGGCTGTCCCGGGCGGGATGGTGCACCCTGCATGTGCAGCCGGTGTGGCTGTGGAGAAAGAAGAGGAGTGGTCAGTTCTCCCTGGGGACGCAGTGGATAATGCCCAGAGCCCCCTGCGAGGTGAGGATGACCATGCCCTGCACCATCAGAGCTGACGTGCTTGCACAGAGGCCACGGTTGGGAAGTCTGGCTCTCCCCGGGAGTGGGAGCTGCCCCAAGACTGCACCCATGCCCCTATGCCGTGTATAGTGCAGTTGAGGTGGGGAGAAGATGTCCCTCGCCTGTGTGTAGAGGGGGGCATGTGAAGGGAGGGTGACCTGCTGGGTCCCGCCCCAGGGTCGGGAGCGTGTCAGGTCTCTTCACACATGTGTGTGGCTATCGGGCCATGGCTCACGTGGCACACAGCTGGAGCCACCTGCCCAAGAGTGGCACGGCACGTGTCCGAATGTGCACAGGTGGCTGCGTGATCCATGGGAGGCATGGCTCACGTGCACGGTCCCTGGTCTCCCTCCCCACGCCCGTCCTACCCCCGGGTAGGGGACAGTGATGGCACTTACCTGGTGTGGCTTCCCCTGACAACCCTGCTGACTCTGGTGCTGGGTCAGCTCGGGGGTCCCGCTGGCGTGGCACCCTCCGTGCTGGCCCCTCTGCCACACTCGGGTCAGGGCCCTCTAGTCCCAGCTTGCTGCCCCCCGGGGTGACGTGGAGTGTCCCGCCCCCCAGGATGTGGTCGAGGGCGGGGAAGTTGGGGCAGGTGTCAGCACCTGCTGCGGCTCTGCCCCTGGCATATGCCTGTCGCAGCTCCTTTATTTTGAGGTGCACCTGCTTCTGGGTGTGCCTGTGGCCCTTTCTGGCCATGGTGGCCACTTTGCAGCCATACACGGCCGCGTTCCTCCGGCTGGTGCAGAGATCACGGATATTGGGGGCCTCTCCCCAAACCTCTCCCCAAATCTCTTCACCAGTCCAGGCGGGTGCACGCCATTTTCGGCCCAGGGCTGGCCCCTGGGAGCTGGGGGTCTCGCTGGGGGACACCGGGCTGGCACCGGCTGCCCGGCTCATGACGGGACCACTGGGTGTGGGGCTGGCAGTGCTGGCTTTCTGCAGGCAGGCCTCTGGCTCGCAGGTGCCCAGTAGCCAGACTCTACCCCTTTAAGGGCCCCTGGGCTGGGAGAGAGGAGAGGAGTTTTCCTGGTTGTGCCCAGAGTGGCCACCAGGGCACCCTGGGAAGGCTGGAGGCCCCCTATTTCGAATTAAGCACTGAATTCGAAATAGCTATTTCAAATTTGGCATTATTCCTCGTAGAATGAGGTTTACCGAATTCAAAATAAGTGGTCCGCTATTTCGAATTAATTCGAAATAGCGGTTTACATGTATAGACGCTATTAAATTTAATTCGAAATAACGGCTGTTATTTCGAATTAACTTTGCTGTGGAGACATACCCTGAAAGGAATGAATGGGCTGCATGAGTGACCCTCCTTCATCTCAGTGGGTCACAAGTTTAAAACGAGGCATGTGCTGACCCCAAGAAGAAACCTCTTTAGCCTGCCTTTTCAACACAAAGTGAACCATTATTAGGGGCAAATTAAATTGCTGGCAAAAGTAACAAAGAGTCAGAAGGAGGGAACAGCTCTCACAATGTTGTGTGCAATCAGCAAGCACATCACACATTCCCATGCATAAATGCAAGTTACTCCTAATTGCCAGGGGCTGCTCGACCCTCCCATCTGCTCCAGGTCCTGCCCCAACGTCATCTCGTCCCTCAAACCTCGCCTGCTTCCTCCCCCCAGCGTGCCCCATCCCTTAACTTCCCTCCCATAGCTCTTCTGATGTGCAGAGTTGAAACTCTGGGAGGTAGGGGGAGTAGTGGGGATGGGGCATGAATTGCAGGGAGGGGTGAGGAGTAGGTAAGTGCAGGGCCCCTAGCACATAAGAAGTGCAGGAGAAAGGGGGGGTGAATGGGCCGCACGTAAAAGCCCACTGGGCCGCTTGTGGCCTGTGGGCTGCATGTTGCCTACTATTGCCACTTCAAACTGCCCTTCACAGAGGCAGGGCAGCTACTTTGCTGTCCCTTTCCTGGGGATGAATCAGGCTTGGAAGCAGTAGCATCCACTGGTGGAGGGAGGCCTGGATTACACCTGCCTCTACAAAAGGCAGTGAACTGAGCCTAGTGAACAGGTCTGAGTGTTTTGCTGAATCAAGGCCCATATGCCTTTGTGGCACTGAACCTTAATACATTAGTGTTTGCACTGTGCTTTGCAATCCTGAGTGAGGCGCAATAAGTTGCAGAGTACATTACCAGCATACATCAGACATACATAAACACAGAGACCTCTGTATAAACAGAAAGCCAATTTTAAACAAAGTCTAAAACAAAATATCAGTCCCAAATTAACAAAATTGCTTACATGACTTTAAATTAATATTAGACTATTAAAAAAGTCCTTACATCAAAATAACAGAGGGAGAAACATTACAAAGAATGATTTGCATAGCAAGCACATTTCACAGTTGTTTTGGACAAATGCCCTCGGTAAATATGTTTAAAGTCATGTACAACAAGAATATTTTATCACAAGTAACCATGTTTTAATAAACACTTCATCTTTTTGTACTTCATTCTTTCTCATCATAATAATAGAAATATAACACCATATATCACTGTAAAACACATTTCCACATAAATGCTGATAAGCACAAAATATTTTTCATCATTTACATTTTAACTGTAATAATATATGGCAGGATTAAAGCTGCATCCATCATGTGTCTAACTAACCTTGCTGTAATGAATTTTTAAATGTAATGGTTTCTGTCACAAAGTAAAATCATACATAATGTCTTTTGACACAGTATGCTGGCATACGCAAGGTTTTAAAATGTAAATGCAACTTCATTTTTAATTAGATTTATAAACGCAAATTCCTATTTTTATAAACCCAGAGTAAAATAAAATGTGTCTGTGTGTGTGTGTGTATGTGTGTATAAACTGCCAGCAGAATGCTACTGAAGTTATTTAAAATGCCTTGCTCGCAGGAAACGTGTACATCCAGTGTGTATGAAAAGCAAGTCACATACCAGAAACAAAGGATTATCAAAATCATAAGGACTAAAGCTTTTTAGAATGCCTGAAGGGCCTTCTATGGTACCCCGGGCACTTTCTTTATGTCAGTGCTAAGGATTAGGTTTACAGTTGGGAGGACTGGGCAAAGGGGCAAGTGTACAGGGGAGAAAGAGGTCAAGGACAAATACATTCTGCTCCCCACCCCCTCCCTACCTCTGCTTGAAATAACAAATAATCCAGCTCACCAGAGGAGAATCATTAAAAATAATTTGCACAAGCTTTCTGTTCTGTGAGCCCTTTTTTTGATACAATATTTCCTTCAGTGATTATCACTGTGGACATGTTTCTGCCATATGGATAGGAGCTGGGTTAGGAGGCTTCTCAATACCTGAGTGGTTAATTAAGAGCTGTTGCTGGGCCACAAGAAGCAGGTTTGAAATCCCTATTCACTCACCGACAATGAGTAGCTTTTTTAGCAGCAGAAGTCACTAGGGACAGCCAGAAGCACAGGGTAATTATTTGAGATAACATACAGCTGAAGTGAGAGTGTGTGTGTGTATGTGTATGTGTGTAGAGGGGAGGGATGTGCATTTGAAAGGAGGGCAGCAGTACAGAAAAGTCTATAATAAAAAGGTCAACATCTTCTATTTTTCTGTACAGTGTCGGCCGTCTGTAATGCCTTTTTAGAATGAATGACAACGGATTCTGTCTTTTTTTTTTTAATGAATATCTTATTTTGTATTCAAACTTTGCAATTGTGAGTTCAGGCCTGCCAGTCCAATCTGAATAAGCTATTCTTACTTTATCTGTGTGGATGCTGAAATGACTTTGATTGCATTGTTGCAAAATAGCAGTAATTTCTCCATTAACCCATGGAAACCCTGGGCTCTCTCAAGGACAAAGAAAATAACAGTGAAATGAAAGCAATGGATAAAATGTGGAAAGTCCTTAAACTGCTATAACTGTTGGAACTAGATTCTCAGGTGATAAGCAGCACTCCACTGAAGTCAGGAAATAATATTTTGGTTTCAATGAAGCAATATCGATTTATACCAGCTAAGGATCTGGCCCTTAATTTATGACATTATATGAAGACAGGAGAATCTGGGTTATTATTTATGCCATTTAAAGCATGAATTAGAGCTCCAATACTCAGGGTTTTCAAGGATGTGTTGTTGAAGTGTGCCACAGAGATATGTTGGTATTCCTAGGATAGCATCTAAAAGCCATATTTGCTAAATCACTTCACATCAAAAATACTTGTGAACTGTTATTCAATTCAGAGTTACCATTCAAATCCACCACAGTAGAGCATGTATGTACTGTTAGAACCCGACTGAAGTTAAATCACAGTCATACACTGTACCACCGTATTTCTTTTCTGAGGGCTGCAGAGAAGAATTTGAATATCACTTTAGTCAGTCATCATAGCTCAGTCCACATATATTGTGGTCTCAAAATGCTATTTTTCTGGTTGTTCTTTTATTTTAAAAAGCCATTTTAGTTTCTTACTGAGCACACAAATGATGAAACCTCTCTCAAATGATTTTTTGGCAGTTCTCAAAAATCCCAAATGTAATCTCCAATTAGGAAGCATAAATCACCGTCCAAATAGGAGGTCCATGAAGCTCATGCAAGCCCTTGGTTATGTACTGAGGGGTAAAAATAAATTCAAGAAAGAAGGGGAAAAAATACCCTTCAGCTTCTTTTCAAATACTGGGAGATATTTTAAGAGCCAAACTGAACAGACTGCAATTTTCAACCAACGTGACAGGTTTTTCCTGCAGATCAAAATGTTTCAAGTGCGGTCAAAAACCCAAATCTTTCTATTTGAAATGTTGGGAAACCAAAAGGTACTTGTACATTTGCTTTTTCCTCTCTCTCTTTTAAAAGGTCTTTCGAGTCTTTGATGTTTGTCGAGCGCAAACAATGCTGCGCTAGTAGTAGTAGTTTTGCCAGCATAACTGTCTCAGCTTTGTTTAGAAACTGCCCAATATGTTAATTATCTTCTTTACCTCTGTGGCATTATACTGTCAAACTGTACAACAGTCTTTAGAAAATAAAAGCTAACACCCTAAGCCGCTGTACCCTGGTTCCATAATATCTGCTCACTGACAATGCCTGAGCTGTCAGATCAGAAGGAGCTTCATTCGAATAAAGGTGGGCAGATGTGTGATAATGAGACAGAAGCATACAGATGCTAATATAA
The DNA here is from genome assembly GCF_049634645.1 of Pelodiscus sinensis. Lineage (NCBI taxonomy): Eukaryota > Metazoa > Chordata > Testudines > Trionychidae > Pelodiscus > Pelodiscus sinensis. The sequence goes on from NC_134722.1 coordinate 34,980,104, forward strand.
CTGTTCAGCAGAGCAGTCTCGTCTTCGTTAAGCAGACCCAGGTAGCAGCTGCAGACTGTCAGACATTGGAATGCAGCTTTCTCTTGATTCTCATTTAAGATCAGCTTCGTTCGCTGTCTGTCAGTGAACTTTTCCCTCGCAGGAGCCTGGACCCCTAGGTGATCAGTCACATTTCGACATAACTAGATGTCAAAAGAAGTTTAAGTTGTATGACGAACTGTGATGCATTCCCCGTGCCGGCTGGCAGTCTCAGCCCTCCAAGGCGTCTTGTTAATGATCCACCTGGAAACTCTAGAGTATTTCCTGTATTTTGTTTTCTTATTAAAATACTGGCTAAGTCTTTGTCTAGATCCATGTCAGGAACTGTAAGCTCAAGACAATATTATCACAGGCATAATTTGGTTTAAAATTGGAATCACAGACTTATGTTGACCATGCAGCAGGAGGAGACCTGTGTGGAGTGAGAGGGATGCTAGACTTCTTTTTTCTTGATGCTGTGATTTAGCATCCTCAATTAAAGCAAGAGTATTTCTGATTGTTACTGGATGCAGATAAAACTTCAAGAGTCAGGCAAAATAAATTCAGTTAAAGTTAACGTATGGAATATGTCTGTAACCACATGGCTTGGGTGATCAACACAACTAGAAGTAAGCTATTGGGGAGCCTCTGTAGATGGACCAATGATTCAAATACACAGAAGCTCAGAAACACAAATAAGCTGAAATTGTCATTTTATATACTGTTGAAACCTTTGAACTGGGAGTCTGAACTTCATCAGCCTTTCATCTGTTGCTGTGAGCTGTTTACCCACTCATATTCTCTGGTTTCAGAGAGGAGACAGACTGGGGTTATTTTACATAAAATACATGTGTGCGTACACAATGGAGCAAACATTCTTCTACAATATTTGTGTGAGGGGATCTCATTTTACTCAATACTTAATTGTGTCAATTCAGTCAGTCTTGTCAATCTTGGCTCCTTTCTTCATCCCATAGATTTTATTTTTTTAGGACAATGAATATAACATGTCCAGTTGTGGATCCTATGTTTTCCTTACAATTTTGAATTCTGGATTAAAAAAGAAAATCACATGAAAACCCCCATGGTTCACAAAAAATTGAATCTGAACTATTTCCATTTTGGTTGGGAGAATTATGTTCCCTGATGTCATATTTATAGTATGAAACTTTTCATGGGCAACAATGACAATTATAGTAGATTGAATTTTTTAAAATGTTATACGGGAAATAAGCTAAGATGTAAGGCAACCTGTGACACATAGGCTAGGAATTAACTTCTCTGGGAAAGTTAGTTGACCACTATGATATTATTTGCATCTTTCTTGAAAGATTTAGTGCAAGCCACTAACAGAAAGGATACTGGACTAGAAGAACTACTGGCCTGATCCAGTCTAGCATTACCTATGTTTACATCAGAAATCCAGCTGTTTAGTTATAGTTTAGCAGATTTAGCAATCCGTATCTTTTTTCTCCTCCCCCATAAAAATAATTCTTAATTAAACACTTCTTTAGACAGTTTATATTCACTAATGGTCTGTAATATAAAACAAGATGTCTCCCGCTAGATTCTGGTATTTAGTAGCCTGAAGCTCATTAGTGCATGTGTTCTCTACCCTGGAGTTTTAAATATTTAACAAGCTAGGATTCCTTCAAGAGGTCTTAACCTTATAATTTGTAATAATTTAGGGATCTCATCTCTAAAGTGTAAGTTATTAAAACTGTTTCTTTCCTTCACCCTGCATTGATTGCTACTTCTTGCAATCAAACTAAAAGCTATTAGGCCTGGAACTGCAGCTGCCTATTTATTTCACTGTAGTAAAACGTAAGTGATAATAATAGATTTCCTTATAGAGACTGATCTTCCACAAAAGCAACTTCTCCCCAAAACCCACAAAGCACACACTGACAGGGTATATAAGTACTATGAACTAAGCATTACATTCTTAAAGTCATTCATCTGCAGAATGAAATAGTAAAATCTACAAAAATGAGCATATTGGCTGAGACACATTTGTGCAGAAAAATATTGCTTCTGTTGCCAATATTGGCCTAAATCTAAAATACAATTAAATTTTGTCTAAAAATTATCTAAGGACCACCTAATGTGCTTCTGATGCTACTGAATGTCAAAAATGTCAGCAGCTTCCAGTAATGACTCTCTGACATAAACAGTAAGGGAGAAATATTACAGTTACTGAAGGAGTTGCGAGAACGAGCATGCATTTTCATGAGAGGTGTCTTTGAATGGCAGCAAATACTCAAGCAGGCAGCTTTTCCTGCCAGTTAAGCTGGCCAAAGAAAGCTCTCTTCCCTTGAAAGACAATTAAAATGAGTTAAATGAATTAAAAAGGCCCTGCACAGTGAAAACATGGTCATAGGTTAGAAACAGTAGTATCTGGATTTATGAAAATCACATTGCTGCCAAGCCTCAGAAATTGTGTGTAACAAGGGACCCATTCAAGTAGTAACCCAAACAGCTTTGTAAAATTGAAAGCAATATACATCATTTTTAATTTCTAGGAAGCAGTTTTTATCAGCAATTTATTTCCTCCTAGGACTTAAAGGAAAAAAAAAACTAGTTTTAATATTGCTTTCCTAAAAATGAAAAAATATATAAATGGAGATCAGCTATTCTATTTGGAATATTTATGGACAGACCAGATGAGGTTAGCTGCCATGCACATTTTTCTAAAGAACCAAATTACAACAAAGAGACACTAAAGTGTTTTGTATCGTAAAGAAAAATTGAAAAGCATCTTTAGTGCATTTCTTTGGTGAAATAACATATTTGCCAGTACCCAATTGTTTATGTTCATTGTTTTTTCAGATGCAAAATATGTGTACTAATCATTCTCCAATATTTAAATATTAATCACGCACTCCAAATCCCAGAAAACATGCCATATTTTTTTGCCCATTACATGCACAAAGTCTATCAGAAAGCATTTGTCTTCACATTCTTTATTCACTTTCAAAGGGTTAAACAGCCTATTTACTGGGCTGTCAGCAATCTGTATCCCAGATCATGAAAAAGTCTGGCCTAGTTTTGTTCAGCATCGAGACTTGTCTTCTTGGCCTGTTGTTGTTACCATCATGTAATATCCATGACAATCGTGTTGTGCTTTTTAGGTGCTCTGTAGTGCTAAATCTGAGGGGCCATTTTAAGCCAGTAAAGGGCTTTATTTATGTGGATTTGAAAGAGTCTTGTGAAGGGCCTTCCACTCAAAACCCTCTTCAGCAGGTCAGCCTGGTTTCAAAAGGATTTAGATGCAGAGGCAGTGATCAGTACTTCTATCACGTTCTAATAGACTGACATGAGCATTTGTGCCTGAAAGACAGGAGGAAAAAAGTGATGCAGATTTGCCCTAAATTGGACTGACGCACAAAGCAGTGAGCGCAATTGACTGACGAGGTAACCCCTCACACCCTTCTTTTACACTTCTAACCAGTGCCGCACAAAGGGAGAGCCGTGGGAAGCTGCACGGGAGCAAAGCATATCCATTTTCATGGACCATATGGAAATTTTGTTTTGTGTACAGAGAAAGTGTCTGATAACAGTGACCTTAGCTGCCATATGTGTATGGTGAATAGTAAACAGAGCTAACCACTCAGCTCTCTGACCCTTAGCATATGGACATCTCTACCAAAAGAGTTTTCACAGCACATCCACTTTCACTGCCATCTCACTGGTAACCCAGGGGATTTCACTAGATTTGTTAATGAATTGCTCTATTGACTTATATCTGAGCTTGCCTCATTAGAGTAGAAGAACAAAATTTTTATCTATGTTTTCGTGAAGGGGACCAGAATGCCCCTCCTTTGTTCAGAGGTGGGTAATCTGTAGGGCTGTCATCTGTTTTGAACTAATTTATTGTGTCAGTTTAAAAAGGCTCTTCAGTGTTCATTGATGCTCAAGCTCCACTCCAAGCCTCTTTAAATCAATTTTTTTTCCTTGTGAGTGGAATGTTTTTTAGGCCCCTGCTTGGTTTACAAATAGCTGAACATGATGTAACCCTGGTGCTGGCTAGATTTAGAGAGCCAAATACAAGCGAACTCAGTGAGCCTCCATAGCACCACCTGTCATGAAATGGTTTTCAAAGCAGCTACAAGTCTTGTACAACCTTGTACCATTCACCTTCCCCACCCACCATCACTCAAACAACAGCTCTTCTTAAAATAGTCCATGTGTATCCAGAGGTAGGTACTGCAGAAACTGGGGATGTGCATAGATCATAAACATTCATATTTCTAGCCTGGTGCAGTTAGTAATGACCCATTGATTTAGGATTTCCAACATTTGAATTACAGAACAGCCTGTGATTGCGAAGCAATGAAAGCCATCAGGTAACATGTTATTAGAAGGACACTTTAAAAAGAATGCATTATGCCTAATGACCAATGTGGAATCAGAGAGAATTAGTAAAATGAGATTAAAGTAAAATGTAAACCATAAAGATAAGCCACTAGAGACTGGACCTGGCTTTTTGGGCTCTAGTATCAAAGAAATAAGTGAACAATGCGGTGAAATTTTTTGACCATTATTTTGCATGAGTATGTAGCACACTACACAACATGGCAGAGAAAGTACATTTTGACTAAGGGCATCAGAGAAAACTCCTAAACTTACAAAAGATTCTATGGGATCTTCAATATCCATTCAGAGCAGACAGCACTGACGTTTTTTAAGTTCTTGGTCAAATGATCCCCCACATACATAGTCAACTGAGAACTACACAACCTACATGCAACCAATAAATCAGAATATGCATGGAGAACATGAATGGCATTGGTATTATAATATATGAACAGTTTTCCTCTCAAAGCCTTCTGCATTTAGAAACCATGGGAGCACCACACATGATATTACTTACAGTCACTGTCATTTTATCAGAATTAAAAGGAACTAAAAAGAACTTTAAAAAGTGCTTTGGCACCTGGCATATTTCCCGGTCACCTCTGGGAGCTATGTTGGGAAATTCCTGATGCCAACATTAAGGAATGAGTTTTTAAATGTAATTAATTGTTTGTAATGAGAAAAGAATGAAAAATATGAATATCAGAAGAATTTGGTGTGTCCATGTGTGGGACAATCTGTATTGAATTATTCTAACTTCAACCCTCCTTATGTAGCAAAACACTCATACAGGGATTCCCCATGGACCTAAGAGAGAAAACAACTTTTTAATAAACATGGGCCAAATTCTGCAATCCTCAGTCAAGCAAAATTCCCATTACTCTCCAATGCGAGCTTTTCTGGAATACAGACTGCCTCATTTTGGTCCTGCCATGGGTGCAGGGGACTGGACTCGATGACCTCTCGAGGTCCCTTCCAATCCTAGTATTCTATGATTCTATGATTTAGTTGTAAACTAGCCAAAGTTAAGAAAGAGAGAGGATGAGACAGAATTTTCTATTAATTCACGTACTCTGTAGATTCACCCTATCCCTCCCCACCCCATATCTCACACTGGTCTATTTTTTTAAATTAAAAACTGATCCGTTCTTGCAATGCTAAAGTTTTGGTTTATTTTCCATATGCTCTACATGTTATCATGGAATGTGCTGAAATGCTAGCTTGTTCCTGACACACTAATATGATGAGGAAGACTAAAGATGTAAAATGTAAATACTGTAAGGTGAAAATACCAGAGTCAGCTGGATTGGAAAACAATTTCTGCAGATTTCTCACTCTGAGTTACCATTGTTTTGGCTTGACTGGAATCAAGTCTATATGAGTGACTCATACTGATATATACTGTATGAATAGTAGATGCCACTAAGAAGCCAAGTAGTTGCCAAACTGCAGTATCCCAAGATATTACAGTTAATTTAATGCTTAGAATATGAGATAACTGGGGTGCTTCATCTATCACAGTGAGAGAAGTATGGGTAAACCCTGATTTTGGAGCAAAATGTTTTAAATGGCACATGGTGTGATAGGGAAAGGAATACAGGAACATTCTGGGAACTGAAATTACTGCTCTTCCAAATTAGTTCATCTGTTTATCAGGGTGAGGGAGGGTTCAATTCTCTAATTATTGCCTCAAAACTGGTTGTAGAATCTCTTCATTTCATAGTTCAGATGGCTATCTGGGCACCCAGTTACCCATTTTAGCTGTTTGAGTGACAATCTGAATGCACAGTTTAGCTACCAACAAAATTCTTATTTTCCCACTAGCTCCAGGAACTTGTTATTTCTGGCAATTTGTTCAAAACCATTTTGAATATTTATATTCATTTAGTCTAGGAAATTATTGATGTCTAAATCTAACAAAGGAAGTGAAAAAAAAATCCAATTTTTGTGTTCAAGAGATACGGTACTATCAGTACTGACATTTGCAGGGGGAGCACAAGGAAAATTTTGCGGATTATCAGGCAGCTAAATCTAAAACCATAGCTTTTTTAAAAAAATCTATCTTCTTTTTGGAAATATTACCACATTACTTATCCTCTTTTTTTTTTCTTTTTTGCCATGTGCTATTACACAATAATTGCATTTTCAGCCCAAAGACAAATTATTTTAAAAAATATCCAAGCCATCTCTGGAGACTAGGGTTCAAATTTGATTTTGTTCACAAGTGAAAATGAATGTGTCATCATATTATCCATTTATTTACAACACAAATGAACCAGACAATTGGGCACAATAAGTATTCTTCTGTTTAAGAGAGGCCCAGGACTGGAAAAACAGAGGGTATTGCTGCTTAGCACTAAAACATTGGCAAAGCTGTGTGGAAAAGCTTGTACAGTAGCTGCCCACAGCATGCTTGCTTCAAGCCTGTGGTATTCATTCCTTATGCTCACGAGCATGAAAATAACAACGTAACATCAGAAAGAACAATAAAAAATTACGTAAAGGGGAATGGCCATGAGACCGTAACCTTTTACCTATCTCCATTCACAAAGTTAGAAAAAGAAGAGGAAAACAATTCATTATTACAGACTGTTCTTCTAAAAATCGTGACATGTATGTTTGTCCTGTTATTTTATACATTGTAGACATTCATGCCTCCCATTCCCTTTCCTCGAAAACATCAGACAGAGCACAGCTTGAAAAGGAAGTGGGGTTAGAAAAAGGTGTATTAATCTTCAATGGGAAAAATATATAGTCATTAAAAATTACTAATTTGACAAAAACCTCGATATGTAAAGTACCTGGGGCAAGCTGGTACACATTGTAGCTACAAGAAACAGTGCTGCCGTAATTATATGAAACTAATTACCATATGTGGTGTGTTTTACCTTAGTGTCACATGGTCTACACACTCACATATTCTCACAGATTGTAAGAAGGGAGACAACACCAATAAAATTCTGTCACAAAGAACTTTTCTAATTATTTATTGTGGAATATAATTTAACAAGTCTGTTATTCTGGATAATGACAATTCCATTTTGTGGCAACTTTCAAGGTTTTTTTTTTTTTTAAATTGGTTCCACATGGGAATGAAAACAACCCGTTTTTAACATTTTTGTGAAATTGGAATTGTGTCAAAGCATTTGATTTTAGATTGAAAAAGTCAACTCCTCTCTCTTGCACACATGTCCACCCTGGACTTAAAAAACCATATTGCCAAAAATGTCTTCAAAATCTGTTTTAGCAAATGTTTTGGCTTTGATGTATTTTTTTTCTTTCAAGGATATTTTAAAAGGCCTCATGGTGAACAAGGCTAGCAAACAAGGGAAAAGAGAGAGCTGAAAACAAAACATTTTAGTTAATCTTGTCCTTAATATGAGAAATAAAAGAATCTCATGAAAACCAGAATGACATATTTTCTTACTTCATCCTGACCCTTGTAAGGTACCTTCACTATGGTAAAAGTTATAATCTTTGCAACTGCAAGGATGTAGAGTATTAATCTTGCCTCCCTTATCCCAGGCTGCTATGTCCATAAGAAATAACTGGAAGTTTAAATTGTGAGAACTTGCATTGGTTCATGGGAACACGAACATCTTATCTTCTGATAACATGTTGAGATAACACACATCATCACTGTAGGAAGCAGGAGGACACTTGTCTTCACTTATTTTAGGCCCACTTTATCACATTCCTACCCACACTTTCCTATCTTTTCTTTCAACACACTCCACACATTCTTTCACTGAACTTGCTTTCTCAATAAGAACTGGGCATTACAATTACACCATAGTTGTTCATTTGCCACAAGGAAGCAAAAGTCAAAGGACAATCAGGAATACTCCTCTTGAAGGTCATCATTTCATGTCCCACTAGAGGAGCAACTTTTTATTTCTTTATAAATAACAATTGTGATGTTGGCCTTTAAATAGTCTTTCCTTCCTTGGGGCAGAAAGGGTGGTACACCATTGCCCGAACAATCTGGAAACTACTCAGAAAAAAATGCTGAAATGTATTACTCTTAGTTTCCATTGTTCTACAGATAATACATTCTTCATTGTGCTGTAACTGCAATCATATACTGTATCTAAAATTTCTGATTATATCATTTCTTACATTAAAAAATTGTTTAAATTTTTTAAGCTGGTTGAAAAGTTTTCATGAAAACTTTGCTTTAAAGAAACAAAATGTGTTTTGACCAAAATGAAAATTTTCACAGATTTTTCATTTCATTTTTTTTTTGTTTGGTTGAAGAAAAACTGAAAATCAAAAAAATTTGGCATTTGGTGATAGAAATATTTTTAAGTCTCTGCTTTTTTGTCCTTTCCATTTTGTTTTAACTTGGAAGTGGGAAAAGGAGCAAAGAAAGGAAATGGAGGGAAAAAATCTAAACATGTTTTGGGTTTCAAAATGTATTTATTTTTATTTGATTAATTGAAAAACTTTTAAAAAATGAAAAAAAATCAAACAAATCAATACATTTAATTTCATGTGAATTTTATTTGAGAAAACGTCAAGTTTTTGGCCAGACCTACTAATTTTATTCTATGTTTATTTATTTTTTTAAAAAATAATTGACCAAATACAGTCCTTATCAGGCTGAATTTGGCCAAATGTCTGTCGGTGAGCACTATTGCAGTGTTCATGAAGTTTACCAAAAACTTTGGTGTCTATCATATTCCTATATTTGCTAAAGATAAGCAATTTATATCACCTGTAAGGTTCCAAGGATGGAAATGTTTAAGCTTCCCTTGTGCTGGCTATAGTCAGAAGATAAAGAGGTTACCAAAGAGTTATATCTCCCTCTCTACCTCTGATTTCTTTGAGAAAATCATAGGCACTTCCTGGTGAAAATAAATTTGATCCAATTCCCATCGGAATTATGGGATATCTTTCCACAGACTATAGTGTGAGCTGGACACAGCCTAGATGTCTCAGCTTCTCTACTTTGCTGCTGACTCTGTCTCTTCAGTTCATCTATTGACTGGTGAATTTGTTGTGTGGGTACATAGCTCACACTTCTAAAGATTATATCACTATTTTTATGGTCTAGAAATATTGTATTCCTGTGGAGAACTCAACAGAATACTATTCATCACTTGTAATGTGGCTTCTATATAATGTTTTACTTACATACTTTGAAGTTCATCTCAGGAGGCAAGAAACATGATTTGTTACTTAACAGGCGCCAGGGTAGATGAAAACCATCCAGTATGGGATATACATTTAAACTGGCAGAAAATACTTATTTGAATTCAGGAATAGGTAATTTTTCAGTTAAACCTTTACCAGATGTAGTATCATGGTTAGTGCCAAAATTCCTGAAAAAGTAACCCTCAGAATCTAATGACAGTCATTGAAAGGGTCATGCCTTTATATAGCTCTGGATTTGGGGGCTGTTTTTAATCCCATCCCCAAAAATTTGGGCTATTCCATATGTAACTGAATATAGTTGGTAATTTCTCCAGAACAAATTGTATTGTCAATTGACAAGACTATGGTTTAAAAAAGGTTGTTTTACTAGCACATCATGTAGAAAAGTTCAGTCACCCAAATTCCCCACACTAGTGTTTCTGGACTGAGTATATTCCATTTGAGTTTTATTTACTTAAGTGTGTCACATGCACCTGTCTCAATCTCTAGATGTACGTGTGATCAATGCATTGAAGGCACATATATAAATAGTCACATAATCCAATGTATGCTAATGGCCCTTTCCCAGCCTCCAAACAAAAACCATAATCCCGTCTGTTTAAGATATCTCAACCCCTTTAAACCTTAAAAAAAAAGTCTGGAAAAGAAGTAATAGCTTTGCTAATATCCCTCAGGGTCAAATGCTATCAGATCAAGCGCCGGATCTGAAGGTAGTACATTGAGAATGGCCTGCCCATTCTCAACCCAAACATGCTATTAAGTCAAGAACACCAGCAGATCTCAGCTGCTGGGATATAACAGAAGAGGAGGAGGGACTCTATGGCAAGCACGTAGTGTTATATAACTTTGAGCGTATCTGGTTGTGCATTGGAAAGCAGTGCAGATTGAGGAACACGATGCACAACAGTAATCCAATCTGGATGTTTCAAACACATGGATTTGACATAAGAAAGAAAGGCCACTGCCTATTTGCCAAGTCCTGATGGGGAAGATCACTTAAGTTCTTGCGAAAGTCACCATCAGAACATCTTGTAAGATTTCCAAGTTGGTTGCTAGAGTAACAAGAGTGAGACTTAGGCTACGTCTACACTACACCCTTTGCCAGAAGAGGCAATGCAAATGAAGAGCAGATTAGCATTTTCTAGCACTTCATTTGCATAATCTCTTCCAATCCATTTTTGTGCAAGGGGTTTTTGCTCAAAAATAAGCAGTGTAGACATTTCCTTTTTGCGCAAAAAACCTTTTTTGTGCAAGATCCTTATGTGTCCCCGGGGTTTCGTGCAAAAAGGAAATATCCACACTGTTTGTTTTTGTGCAAAAATCCCTTGTGCAAAAACAGATTGGAAGAGATTATGCAAATGAAGTGCAAGAAAATGCTAATCCGCTCTTCATTTGCATTGCCTCTTCTGGCAAAGTGCATAGAGTAGACATAGCCTTAGCCTTCTCAGCTCAGAGGGACAAGTATTACCTCTGCCACTTCCATCAGCTTTTCCTACCAACATCCCACTCAATCTGAGCCTTTGCTAGCTCTCATTCAAGCCCCAATCTCAGCATGACTATGGGGAAAGCTGGTCAAGTGCAGTGTAATAGAAACCTAAAACTGCGTGAGTCAGCCACATACCGAAAGCTCTTCAGGTCACACTATTTTAAAATATCTGATCTCATGGACTCACCAACATGGTCAGCAAAAGACAGGACAAAGCAGAATCTAGCAGTGCATGAGAGAGCAACTAGGGAAAATGAACAATTGCTAGCTCTACTCACAAAGAGAAAATAATAGGGCCACTGAAGAGAAAACCAATCTAGCCCTACCAGGGCTCACAAGCGTGTCAAACAGTAATCAGTGGGATCTAAGTGTTGTATAAATATGAATGCACAGATACTTGGCTTCTGTTCATTTGCAAGTGATCTGCCAATGTGACCCGTCACTTGTCACAAACTGGCCTGAGGTCAAATTAACAGGAGTGCAGGAACTCTGCTATTGCCAGGGATGTATTTGCCACAACCTTCTTCACAATGCCAAAAAGGGGTGGGAGGATGAGAGACAAGGCAATCAACAGTAAGTTTCTCAGTATTAAAAGATGGTTTCTTGAGCTATGGGCTAATGATTTCTTATCTGACAGGTGTTAATACCTTCCTCACCCAACAGGAGATGCACACAAGTTTCTCCAATTTTGGTACCACCGAGACTCTGCTGAATTTTTCCAGGTAAGATGGATCCAACTCATAGCTAATAGGCTATTGATAGGTTGAAGCTTCCCAGGCACTTCCAAAACTCCAATGAGAAACACAAAATGAAACTCGACCAGAGATAGCTCATCCTTTCTCCTTCATTTAACATTCTGCTGCTGCCACAGAAGGCGGTAGTTTGATCCAAATCCAGAGTTTGATTCAGTCAGCACAGTGCCATACCAGCACTTCTAATGAGCTGCTGTCTCTTGTTTTCCAGTCTCTAGTCATGATGGTTGCTAAGTTGGTCTTGAAAATGTAAACTACGTATAACTGATGCAGTAACATCTTTCAGAATTTGCAGAACTAAAGACATGAGGCAATAGCTTTGAGAGGTATGACTGGTCCCATCCATCTTAATGGGTGCTAATTCAGAGATACCACTATTTTTTGCCATCCCCACCCCCTACTGAAAGAACCAAGCTGAAGAACTGAAGGGCATCTGCATCCTTCAAGGGAGAACCAAGCATAAGAAGTTCGGTCAGTCACACAAAGCCTTACAGTGTGGAAGTCAAAGAACCCAACATTGTCTTTAAATATATTCAGCCCTTATTGAGGGAGGCGCAAACATGCATGATCATGTACTGACATATTCATATATTGAATATCTATACAATCTACTGTGAACCTGGAAAGAAAAGTACCACTACAGCAACCCTCCCTCTCGCATTTGACCCCTGCCTAAATATGAACAATCTATCCTCTAATGTAGGTTGAAAATTAGACGAAAGGGTAAAACATTCAAGCCTGCAAATGAATGGAAACAAAATGGTTTTACTAGATCGTCCAGCATTGATACAATTCTGCTGAACATGAAGTTAGGCTACCTTGGAGATGAAAAACACATTGTTTCCCACGTAGCAATGGATCAGCCCCCAGAATTTCCTTATTGCATCGCATCAGACTGAAGCAGTGACTTCTGCCATTGAAACTCTTGCGGTTTCCTTGCTTCTTTTTCTTCTGCTTAATTATACTATGGTGACTAGTAAGGATGATGCAGGTGAAGAATGTGTTAGCGGTTACTGTCTCATGGGACAAGGACAGAAAATAGCAACAGGTGATATAGATAAAGCATTTGAATAATATCTCCTTCAAAGTCACTTCAAATCTCTGGTTCAGTTAATTTTTGAGGACTCTTTCTTTCTTTCTTTCTTTCTTTCTTTCTTTCTTTCTTTCTTTCTTTCTTTCTTTCTTTCTTTCTTAGGAAAATCTTCTCCCATTCAAACAAGCATGGAAAAATAGTAAGTTCTTCTTCTGTTATTAGTGAACTAAATGGCCACAATCAAAGAGTCCAGCTTTCAGTTCAACTCCTATTTTGCAAAGTAGCTACAAGAACCAACTCTTGGGCTATGTCTAGACTGCAAGCCTCTTTCGAAAGAGCCTCTTTTGAAAGAGAGCGTCTAGACTGCACGCGGAACTTTCGAAAGAGCAAGCCGCTTTTTCGAAAGAAAGCACCCAGTGAGTCTGGATGCTCTCTTTCGAAGAAGCCCTATTTACATTTGTGAAATGAGGTTTACCTCGTGAAATGAGGTTTACCGCCGTCGAAAGAAAAGCCGCGTTCTTTCGATTTAATTTCGAAAGAACGTAGCTGCAGTCTAGACGCAGGTGAAGTTTTTTCGGAAAAAGGCTACTTTTCCCGAAAAAACCCCTGAGTCTGGACACAGCCTTGGTGTTCTACTCTTTCTTTACACAAGCAAATCGCTCACTGGTTTCAGTGGAGGATTTTCAGGAGCAAAGTGAGGATTGCCTGCTATGGTCCCAAACACCAAGGTGGCTGGGCCTTGTGTGGCTATGAAAGGGGGCTATTTTCTTCCTTTATGTGCTCTGCACAAAAGCCAGATTTGGTACAAGTTGTACCTCCCTTAACTGGGACTCCCTGGTCCAGCAATATCTGTGGTCCAGCATGGACCACGGATGTTCCTGGACCACAGAGCCCAGGCAGAGCAGGAGTGCCAATACCGGTGACTCAGCCGGGAACCCAGTGTGTGTGAGTGTGTGGGGGGAATGGAGGATGGGTGGCATGGTGGGGAGTTCTGGCCCCAGCGGAGCTCCTTGGCCCCAGTAGCCCCCAGCTCTAGCTGGGGAACTCCAGCCCTAGCAGCAGCCAGGAGCTCCGGCCCCGGCCGTGTAGCCATGCGTCTGTGGAGCTCTGCCTCAGCTGCGGAGCCAGGCAGCTGTGGAACTCTGCCCCAACAGTGTAGCTCTGGTCATGGCACTCTGGCCCCAGCCATAGCAGAGCCATTGAAAGCCCCAGTGGACTGAGGCAGCAGCAGGGCCCTAACCCAGTGGCACGAGGGGAGGGACCTTCCCTGGTCTGGCAAATCTCCTCATTTGGGTCCAGTCAGGTCCCAAGGGTGCCGGACCAGCGAGGTCCAACCTGTAGCAGTCCCTCAGCTCTGGGGTTCTGTTCCCTTCTAGCACTCTTCAGGATGTCAGTCACCCAAAAGGCAAGGAGTTGGAGCCATGGCCTAGTGCTCCCCTCTGCACTGGCCTACAGAGCTGGCCAGAGGTTTGGGACAGGTAAAAAAGGATGTGTGTTCCCACTGTACATTTGGGAGCCTGGAGAAAGATTGTGCTTTAGGTGCTTTCCTTGCATGATACAGTTTTCTCTCACCTCTAACACAGACTCAGAGCTTATATATGCCACAGTCTGGCCTGCTCCAGAATTAAGAGTGTGACCAGGCACTCACCATTTTTTCAAGAGCAGTTGCTGTAATTCCAATCAATAAGGCAAGGTAATCTCACTGATGAGTTCAGTGCTGAGTAGTAGGTAAGATTAACTTCACATCTAAGAGAAAGATTTTTAAAAACGTTAAACTTCACACAGAGTGGTGTGTAAGAGCAGACAGAACAGGAATTATCAGTGGAAATAAACTAAATTGCTCACTCAAAATTGGGTGGAAGATAGACCATTTTCCTCTAGCTACTGAGTATAATATTAAGTAGAAAGAGTTAATTAAAAAAAAAAGAATTCCAAAAACTAAAAACATATATCTGTACAATGATCATAAAATAATATGGTTTTCTTACTTAATGTTTCGACTGTCTGAAGAAATACTTTTTTTGTGCAAAAGATATAACTATATATCTTCTGATTTTATTGGCTACAGATTATACTAATGATCATAAAAAATTATTACCACTAATAAAAATTCTATTATAAGTTACTTATAGTAATCTCTAGGGTACTGTACTTAGGCTAGAAAAGATTATAATTACGTTACATTACAGATAAAATTTGTTTCCTGAAGCAGCTTTCACATTGTCTCTTTTTTTTAACACTTTAAAGTTGCTTTTTTTCCCCTTTCCCCTTTTAGGTCAAATGTTGCCTGTTTTCTTCATTGTGCAGGATGTGGTTTTATCCCAGAATAATTATCCATCTCTGTTGAAAGTGACGCAAATGAAGTTTAAACTCACAAATATCTGGGTGGGTTTCACCTCCCGAGGGGGTTAGTGTGTCTCAATGGAAGGATGCATAAAAGGGAAGACCTAAGACTCTCCGCCCAAAGGGAAACATGCTCTATATAAAATTGCTGGAAGCTGGTGGGTGTTCACACAAACTACAAAGTTCGGATTTTATTTGACAAGACAACAATTGTTATTTTTCCCTTTAGATACTTTGCATTTTTCCATCTGTGAGGTTGATGACTCTTCAATGACCTTAAATCATATTGCCACTTACAGGCAAATGTGAAACTCTGCATGCTACCTGCTTAGATTGAACATCAAATTAAATAGCTTTGCTTTGATAGCTGACAGTGCAGTAAATAACCTCAAAGTCCAACTAATTAAAATAAAATTGGAACAGTGGCTATTTCTTTTAGAAAGGGTTTCATTGCTTCAATAGTGGGGCTAATCAACATCTTAATTAACAGTCATATAAAATGAAATAGCTCATCTGAGTTACTTTAAAATAGACAACTTATTTATGCAAAGACTTGTGGCATATTAATTGCTAACGCTAAGAAAAAAATACGCCTTTGAGGTTTGCAGTTGCTTTTGCAGCAAAGGATTTGAGAACAAAATTGTAGAAGAAGCATATTACAGTAGTTAATTTTATTACAAACTTGAACCAGAAGCACAAGTAGGATTGGCAAAGTTTTGTAGTTAAAAACACCAAATTCATTGCTCAAAGAAGTACCATGATGTTTCCACTCAATCTGAAGTTAAACACAAAGGCTGTGTCTACATTGGCACCCCTTTCCGGAAAAGGGATGCTAATGTAGACTTCGGAATTGCAAATTCCGCGGGGGATTTAAATATCCCCCACGGCATTTGCATTTACATGGCTGCCGCTTTTTTCCGGCTTGGGGATAAGCCGGAGAAAAGCGCCAGTCTAGACGTGATTCTCTGGAAAATAAGCCCTCTTCCGGAGGATTTCTTATCAAGTAGGAATAAGAAATCCTCCGGAAAAGGGCTTATTTTCCGGAAAATCACGTCTAGACTGGCGCTTTTCTCCGGCTTATCCCCAAGCCGGAAAAAAGCGGCAGCCATGTAAATGCAAATGCCGCGGGGGATATTTAAATCCCCCGCGGAATTTGCAATTCCGAAGTCTACATTGGCATCCCAATTCCGGAAAGGGGTGCCAATGTAGACACAGCCAAAGGGTTAGATCCTGTAAGGTGCTGAGTGAACTGATCTTGTTCCAGCAAGATGGTTGACTTTGGTGGGACTACCCACTGCTTAGAATTAAACATGTGCTTTTTGTAGATCAGGTTGAGGATGCCTAGAAAAGTACAAGATTGATCTCTTATTCCCTAGTGCAGGGGTGGGGATCCTAAGGCCCAGGGACCAGGTGAATCCCCTGGCTTTCCTGGATCCAGCCCCCAAGGCTTGGGTTCCCCTCAGCACTGGGGAGTCTGTCCCTCCCTCCACCCCTGCCAAGCCCCTGTGGGGCTGGGCACACAAAATCTATTAGCCTGGGTCCTCTAGTATGTGAGGAGAATGTGGAGAGTGCCTTTCTCCTTCTCAGTCGGGGACCACGTCAGTGATTTTTCTGTAGATCAGCAGCCCTCAACAAAAAAGGTTCCCCACCCCTGCCCTAGTCCTGCAAACACATACCCAAATATACGGTCTAATGTGAGTGAAGTCACTGGGATTCCTTATAGGAGTAGTAAGCAAGATTGGGCCCTAATTCGCTTTTTTGCTCTAGTTAATCTACCCATGTTCATAACTTTATGAACATCTGGGGCTAGGAGAGGGGAGTCAAAGGAAGGCAGAGAGTAATTACATTTCCTTCCCTAATTACTTTACTTTTGTCGACATCTTGGAATAAGTTTTTACTTTCAGAGAAGAACAGTTGATTTACACTACAGAAACAAGCCCAGCAAGCATGAGAAAATTATTTGGCTTTCCTCCTGCCAGGCTTCCATTTCCTTTTCACTGTTGCTAACAATGTGCTAACTATTTATGCATTTGTCAAAGGATCACAACATAAGAAAACTATATTTAAATAACTTCAATACAAGGTAAAAAAAACATAGCGTAATGATTTGGAGTCTATTTAAGTAATAATAATATTTATACAGGCTGCTTGGCAAGAATGGTAGGTGGTAGGAGCACAGTGCAAACGTAAAGGGTCAGCAGCATCAATACATTTCTAATATTTAATTTTCTTTTTTAAAAATAGCTTTTAGTGTAAGATATTGAAATCTGCGCAATTTTCTCTTTTATTCATTGATCCAGCACTAGTGTAGTTCTATTTTCAAGGGAGCTAAAAACAGGGTGGCTATTTTTGATTGAGGTCATTGTAACCAGTGATGAGAGTTGTGCTGGCCTATGGTGAAATGAATTGGTTTGCGCATTTCACTCTCTAATGGGGAGGGTTTTACATCACAAGTCACTGCAGCTGGCACTAAGTGGTACCCTTGCTGGCCATCTCAGCACACAGAGTCATGGTGCATTTTTATATCTAACCTGTCGGAAAATCTGGCCCATTAAAATCCAGAAGACTTCCAATATCAGGCAGTAACCATTAGTAGATTAATTTATGGACTTGCAAACCTTGACAGTGTCCTTAAGATTCATTGCACTAGAGGAGGGTAGCTGAATAAATAAGCTCCCATACATTTAACTGTCCTAACCACCCCAGCCTTGCTCTCCTTTACAAGGGCCATATATCATTTTAGATCAAATTCTCCTTCCATTGTACACACAGCTTGTAATAGCTCACTTCACTTACTGCAATGTATTTATATCAGACATTCTGAGTAACAACACTCAATCAGTTGAAGGCATCCATGATGCAGAGACTTGTGGGTGAGAGAGAGAGAGAGAGAGAGAGAGAGAGAGAGAGAGAGAGGGAAAAAAAACCCAGACCAAGTGCACATGTGGGCTGTCTGAGTCACTAGAAAGGCAAATAATCCTTGGATCACTAGGGCTGCCGGCACTAGACACTGTGAGATCAGCAAATGGGGATGAGGGAATGTAAAGTTTAGCCAAATAAAATCCCACCAGAAATAATTTTTAAAATAAACAAAAATAATCTGTATAACTATACACATGATAACAAAAAAAAAAAAAAAAAGAAAAGGGAGCGAACATGATTTTGGCCAACCACCGTTCAGTTTCCTCTGCCTGCATGTTATATCCCTTTCCCCCTTCCTGCGTTTGTCTTGTCTATTTAGCCTGTAAGCTATTCGGGTCAGGGACCATCTATTTTTACTCAAAGTTTGTAAAGCATCCTGAGGCCTCTAGGTTCTAGTGATATACAGACAAATAAAACAACACTAATGTAACCCAGACGAGCAATAAGTGTAATAGAAGTTACATTAGTTTTGTTTGATAACATGGGACCAACAAAGCTACAAAAACACTGCAAACAATAGTTTTGCTGGCAGCCAAAAATTCAGAGGAAGAATGAATACATCTCAGATCACTCCATATTAGTATTCAGACAAGCGATGCTTTTTTTTTTTTTTTTTTTTTTTTTTTTTTTGGCACAAATACCCAGCTTCTTGAGTATCTTGGGTGGTTTAAACAGTATCTTGATGACTGAGAGGCAGCAATAATTCTGTTTTACTAAAACTTCTCCCAAAACATTAAGACTCATTCATTCCTTTTATAGAAAAACTGAACCATTTGGTACCATCTGTGTTTCTCATTTCATGCAAGTGTCAATATGCTTTAAAGTGCGCTATTTCTAAAGGCAAAAGATGTGCCTAGACAAGCCCACTCTGATTATGTATTTATAGTGTATATGAAAGTTTGCAGTTGTGGTTGAGTAATGATATGAAGGTTACGTAGTGAAATAGTATATGTCTCAGCAGGACCATAGAGAGGTAGCTAATGAAACGTACATAGATAATTCAAAACACTATCCGTCTTGTAGTGGATCAGATATCCAGTTGAAATGGTTGTTTTCTTTGGGCTTGACACAAAACCACTGCATATAGTATTCTTCATCCATCCAAACTTAGTGATCTGGGATAAACAATCTAGTATAGCTGTCAAAAAGAAAAGATTTCTAGGCCATGAAGGAATTATATACTCCTATGTACAAGAAGAAAATGGACTAAAATTTCAGCCATGCAAAAGCTGATATTAGGAGGAATAATCTCTAATCCCTTTAACTCTTTCAGGTTCAGATAAATACATAGCATTAAGCAGTGTTACAATATTTACCTAAGATAAAAACTCATGAAAGTATTTCACAAAGGCTGCATAAATATTTTATGTCGTCATTTCTTCACAGAATACACAGTAACTCCTATACAGCTGAAGATCTAGCTCAGATGAAGAAAATCATAGGAGCATACACATGTTTAAACATAAAATATATTCTGTCTGAAAACATTTTTCTATCCCTTACTGCTAGCACATAAATTCTGTGAATTGAAAATGAAAAAGGCTGTCAACTAATTTGTCCAAACTCCAACTCTCCACAACTCTCCTTAGAAGTTCAAGGAATAAGATGTCAAGCTTTGCAGGAGCTACTCTTCTCAAGAACAGTATTTGTCTCCTGGATGAGCTTAACATGCATACATGTTTGGAGTTGTTTCAGAGGCTGTATTGGAGTGAGGCTGCCAAGGTGATGTTTAGGCTCTTATGCCTGGACTAAATTAGGATCTTAGTCTAAAATTAGCCCCCCACGCTTGATTTTCTAAGCGATGCATCCATACTACCAAGCCCATTATTCCAGAATAAGGGGCCTCAGAATTCAAATTCTGCAGTCCTGCTTTTCATGAGGAGTAACGCTATTCCCAAACTTGTAAGTCTGAAATAACATTAGTGTAGATGCTCCGATACAGCTAATTTGAACTAATTGGCCTATGGGAGGCTTCCTGCAGTTCCCCACGGTGCTTCCTGAGGCTCTGAGTCTGGACTATCTTTGATTCTTCCCTGTAGTGAGGATATGGAACTTCTACTTTGTAAAATTAGGTGCCCAGAAGTCGAACTTAGTAAATTCAAAATAATCACCCAGTGTTGACATGTCTTGAGAGAGCTTGGATAAATACTCAATTTGGTTTGTTTAAGAATGAGGAAAAACTAGAAAAATCATACTTCATACATGATACAAACAAGGATCTTGGGTACCCCTTTTGATGTTGGCCAAGGTTACATTCCCTCATCCCCATTTGCTGACAAATTTGAGCAAGAGAGTCTTTTTATTAAAATTATTCTCAGTTTTTCTTGGTAATTTGAAGAAAAAGGGAATGGCTACCAGTTTTGCTGAAGTTAAGCCTCTCCCAACCATGTTCATAAAAACAACAAATAAATAACTTAGCCTGTAAGAAATCAGAATTTTTTTTAAAAACTCCAAAAAACAATACACCCCCAAACCAACCCTTTTAATATTGCCCATTAGTAGGAGACTCTATTTTTGTAAGTTCCCTAGGGAGACAAAAACAATGTCTCCTAACTGCGCTACTGTGCAGAAAGAACACGTTTACTCCACGGACATTAGATATTTCCTTTAGAGAAACTGTTTTAGGGCTCTTCTACATGTACCAAAACATCAACCCTCTGGAGGTCGATCTTCTGGCATTTGATTTAGCAGGTCTAGTACAGACCCATATATCAAACGCTGAGGGCAGCTCCCTCCAGTGTCCGTTACTCCTCCTTTTGCTAGGAGTAAGGGAAGCCAATCAGAGCATTAGCTCCCATTAGCGTCTTGCAGTGTGGATGCCACTGAGGCTCGGCTGCTTAAGTAAGCCGACTCCAGCTACACATTTTATGTAGCTGGGGCTGCATACCTTAAGCCAACCTTCCTAGTCTAGCGTAGACCAGGCCCTGATGTGTAATTTGGGCTTTATTCAAATACTGCACCCAAACCAAAGATTTTGAACTATTTTTACTATTGGGGGTAGCTGAGTTAGTCTGTACAGAAAAAAACAACAAATGGTCTGGTAGCACTTTATAGAGTAACAAAACATGTAGATGGTATCATGAGCTTTTGTGGGCACTGCCCACTTCTGCAGATGACCGGAGTCATACCATCTACATGTTTTGTTTGTCTATAAAGTGCTACGAGACCATTTGTTATTTTTACTATGTAACCTGTCACTTATAAAAACCCAAAGCCTTTTCCTACTTTCAAGAAAAGGAGACAAGACTTGTTTAGTTTTTCCTGGTGTTTATTTCTGTGTTGCAAAACCTATTCAGACTCAGACAGCTAATAGTGAGCTCTGGGTCTGGGTATTTAATTGGGATTATATTAAACAGTAGATTTGTTTGACCGGGGAAGAAATTATTTCATTGTGACAAAAGAGAATTAAAATGAGTTACACATCACTTATTGCATGCTTTGATCAGCAAGTGAAGGGGGAAATCCTGGTTATGGACAGCTGCTCCATGGACTATAGCATAAATCAATATAAAGGAAAAAGAAAGTTACATTTTCAAATGAAAAATATTAATTGCAGACTCATTTTGTCCAAAACAGTAATGCATATATAAATCCAAGATCAGAACTTTCTTAGCAAATTAACTATTCTATTTATACGCTGCATTAATGTTTCTAAAAGTAGCACAGTTTGAAATTTTTTCTTTCACATAGACTACATCTAGACTGCAGGCTTCCTTTGGAAGAAGCTTTTTTCAGAAGATCTGTTCCGAAAAAACTTCTTTTGAAAGAGAGCGTCCACACATAAAAGTGAAAAAGTGATCTACTTTTTTGAAAGAAAGCCTCCAGACTGATTGGATGCTCTCTTGCATTAAAGGCCACCCGGAACCACTTCAGTCCATGGGTTTAGGTCACCAGTTTCTTCCAAGTGCTGGTGCTGGAGCCTTGCAGAGACACACGCTTAAAGGAACCCCCCCTGGATAGCCATTTCTCTGCTTCTGCTGCATGCTTGCTTGGGAGATGTCCTGTCTGACAGGCACTGGCTCCAGGGAATAGGGTAGTGGTGTCTGTCTCCTCCTTTTCCTCCTCCTACTGGCCCTAGTCCTCCTCCTCTGTGACCTCTGGCCGGGCAACTGCCGGGGTCTCGAGGCCGGAGTCCACCATGACAGAAAAGGATTCCCCACCCTGCAGGATCTGGTGGAGCTCCTGGTAATAGGGGCAGGTGTGGGGTCCTGCCCCGAGCGCAAACTGCACTCTCTGGCCCTGACATATTCCTGGCAGAGCTCCTTCACTTTATTCCGGACCTGTTCCAAAGTCTGGGATGGGTGTCCGCACTCTGCCGTGGACTTGGCCATGTGCTCAAATATATCGGCATTCTGCCGCTTGGAGTTGAAATCCTGCAATGTCTCCTCCTTGCCCCACTACTCGAGGAGGGACAGGATCTCCACTCCGGACCACGAGGGTGCCCACCTCTTAGTTCCCTGGATTGTGGCACCTCTGGGGCTGCTTCCTAGGAGGGCCAGGAAGGTCTCGGGGGGGCTTGAGGCTGGGCCATGGGTGGCAAGGCCTGTGGCAGGGAGAGCCACACGGTTGAGGTGCTGCTCTCAGGCTGGTTTCTTACCACAAAAGGCTTGTGCAGAGTGACTGAAGTTTTAAGAGCTGGCAGGAGACAGGAGCTACAGAGCTGTGATTATTATGGATGGAGTGTCCACCAGGATACCTGTGTTATTTCCTGGACGCCTCTTTTTCTGACAGAAAACCCTCCTCTCCATTCCCACATCCCTTTTTCCAATAGAGCTCTTTTGGAAAAAGGCTTCTTCCTCATAGAAAAAGGATTACCAATGCTGGAAAAGCCCTCTGTTCTTTTGATTTACTTTCGAAAGAACGTGATTACAGTGTGGACGTAACTCAGGTTTTGTCTGAAAAATGGCCATTTTTCCGACAAGATTCTGTAGTGTAGACATACCCATATAGTTTCACAGTTAAAGTTTTGTTGGCAAGGCCTGTCACATTTAGGCTTTGCTCAGTAACAAATTATGGGTCTTCACAAAAGATTTAAGAACTACTACTACATCATGAAGAAAAAACAAGCAGTATGGTAACTATGTAGATTTTATTTGGAAACACTTGATAGCTTTTAAAGATAATTTTGTAGTCATACTTAGTTGACACAAAAGTAATTACTGTAGATCATATTCTCCCTGACCACATAAAAAAGTGTGGGAGAATGGACTTTCTTTGAACTATTGTCTTCAGAGGTGGAACTATATTTCTGTAAGGCAAGTCACTAGCAATGAACAACTGGCAGGGCACGTGGCCTGCCAGGTTACCTACAGATCGACAAACCATAGCAAAAATAGGTCAAATCTCATATATCCTTGAATACAAATACATAGCTTGTAACACTCTTCCTTCCCCTACAGCACATGTAATATGACTCCAGAAGCAAGGGTTCTAAAGAAATACCAACTATAGCAAAACTCGTGATAAAATTGCAAGAGTTGGCAACACAAATATCTACACTCACCTCATGTAATGCCTACAAAAAAATTCAACAAGGGCTAAGGATTTGTTATGGTGAGACCACTGCTTTTCAGGCTGACCAGTGTTGTCTCACAATTACCTTCTACACCCACATCTGTTCATTGTATCCATTTGCTGTATTTTATGTTATAGTTAAATTGCAAGAACTTCAATGGGGGAGGTTTATGTTGGATATTAGGAAAAACTGTTTTACTTGGAGGGTGGTGAAGTACTGGAATGGGTTACCTAGGGAGGTGGTAGAATGTCCATCCCTAGAGGTTTTTAAATCTCAGCTTGACAAAGCCCTGGCTGGGATGATTTAGTTGGGGCTGGTCCTGCTTTGGGTGGGGAGTTGGATTCAATGACCTCCTGAGGTCTCTTCCAACCCTATAATTCTTTGATTCTATGAAGAGTTTGTGTCTGTATAGTGCCTGGCACAATGGAGCCCTGGCCCATGACTGCTCCACTTTGGTGCTATCACACTATAAATAAATGATGACGACTGTAGCAAGTATTGATTAATACATGTATGAGAAGAACTTCTATAGTCCTAGAACCTTAATGCTCCATCTGGCCTACTGGGGATCACTTACCCTGCAGGGACACCGCCACCACTCAATAATACTGAGCTTATTTAAAGAAGATATTCTTCTGTAACACAGGTGAGATGTTTAGGCTCTAGCACTCCACATCAGGACTGGAACATCTTACTTTAAAGAAGAGGTCATACAGACTTTCTGGAGTAATGTGCTATATATTTATTAGGTAGCCACATCACTAATCAGATTTCTGTACTCACAAATTCTTTAGCAAGACTTCTTATTTCTATAGTGTATGCCATGGCATAGGATATGGTTAAATTAAATAACCATTCAGTTTGTTGTCTTTGGTAATATTCATGGAAACCCTTAAATCAGGAAAGCATAGGTTTACCTGGAAGCTAGTGGGAATTAACCACATGCTAGAAGTTAAGCATGCTTTTTAATGTTTTATTGACTACGGCTTGATTTAGGCACAGGCTTCCCCGCTTTCCTGGGTTGTAGCCACTGTCATTAAAACTGTCTACTTTATACCAGATCAGTTTTCACATAAACAAGTAAACACCATTTAAACTAAGTCTGTGCTCCAATTTGAAATACATGTTTCACACTTATGGCCTAAGCTTAAATCAATAAACAACACATAATTTAAGAAAAAAGTTAAAAATGCCAAACACTCAGGATGTAGTTGCATTTGTTATGAGGTGCTGCTTTTTAAAAATTATTATTTTTAAATGATGAATTTCAGATATACATTTTAGCATATGAAGGAAAACAATGCAGAAGTTGTGGCTGATTAGAACTGAAAGTGAGCCCTGGTTTGACACATTAACTTAATCCGGTTTCTTCAAAGTTCACATCATTCTACCTCTAATTTATGTTATATGTGTTATATATCTTCGTGGTTGAACAATTACATTATTCTAAACAATTAAATTGCTATGATACACATAATGCATGGCTGCTGAGCATAAAGTTCTTTAATGATAGCACACTCTAAAGTGGTACAGTTCACTTTTAAAAGGTCATGCATCTTTTTTCAGTAGATTAACATTTTATCTTTTAATGGTGTTAAGAAAAGGTCAAAGATTCTACCAGATGGAATATGGAAAGCTTTTGTTGAAGAAGATCAATGTGTTAAGCATCAATCTAAGTCCAGAAACACAGCCATTTAATGACTATTGTTCTTTTTTTATTTTAAATTACCACTATCCTAAATGCTAAAATTACTTTTTCATAACCAATTTCTTCCTAAAGAGATGCCTCTAATGTAAAGAATATCATCTATTTGTCTGTTGTATTTTCAGGAATATTTCTAGATTTCAAAAAAAAAATCCTTTAAATAATTAGTTTACCCTTAAGCTAATGGCATTTTTTCTTAACTGCCATCCAAACAAATGAAGTAGGAATGACCTCCAACAGAAAAAGAGTTATACTGGTTTAACTGAAAATGGTTGCAATTATTAGATGGAATGTATGATTTAAATCAGTTTACTTTTCTTAGATAACATGTTTAAAGAGAAAAAATTAAATCTTGGTGGTAATATAGGCTGCACTTATTGCAAAAATGTTCAAGAAGGGATAAGAAATTATATTTATGTAATGGATCTTTTTAACAGTATACAGTAACAGAACAGAATCTTAGGCCCAGATCCTATAAAGGACTACACATAGCCTTATCTTTCAACATCCAAGCAGTCTCATTGACTTCAAGTTTAAAGTTAAGAACATGTGTAAGTGTTTGTAGAAGTCTGTAAGCTCTTCTGAACTGTGAATGTGTCTGGCTGTGTTTGGAGAGTACCTAAGACTATGTTCACACAGCAGCATTATTTCAAAATAATGTCGAGCTGGAGGACTTCTTACTCTGACTCCTGTAACCCTCATTTCATGAGGAGTAAGGGAAGTCGAAGGAAAAGTGTTCTCCCTTCAACTTCCTGTAGTGTGGACAGAGCCAAAAGTCGAGTTAATTACGTCAACTTTAGCTATGCAAATAATGTAGCTGAAGTTGCGTATCTTAATTTGACTTTTGTCCCATAGTGTAGATGTATCCTCCCCTAATAAAGTCAACAAAACTGATTTTCTGGGTACTATTATAAAATACAGGTTGTACCTCCCTAATGTGGTACTCTCTGCTCCAGCAACATACGTGGTCTGGTAGGACCACAGAGGTTGCTGAACCAGACAGCCTTGGGGTAAATGGGCCAGCGATGGGGCCAGGAGCCCTGTGGCAGGGAAGGGCCTGGTGGAATGGTCGGGAACCTAGCAGCATAGCCAGGAACGCTGCAGTGGGTGGGGATGTCCGGACGTAGACTGGGAGACCCACGACGGGTGGCCATTCAGCAGTGCGGGGAGCCTGGTTGTTCAGGGAGCCCAGTGGAAGTGGGGTCCAGCCGTAGCTTGGAGCCCTATGGCAAGAGGGATCTAACCAGGGCTGACAGCACAGCCATCTGAAGGCAGGGAGGTGGCCGAGGCTGGAAGCAGAGCTGGTGGTGGGCTGGGGGGCTGGTGGCAGGAGACCTGTCTTGGTCTGGCTAATTCTATGCCTAGCAGAATGTCATCAATGGGAGAGTAGTACTGATAAAAGCAACTAGAGATTATTTTCCTCATGACTCCTTGGGAATGACACCTGAGAGTCCAGAGGCAGTTATACAAGCAGAGCATTTTCAGTCAAGACACCATATTGGCAAACATGTACATGTGTCACAGAGCAAGCAGGAACTGGTGGGTTTCAAAATGTAACAATTTGATGGTGCTGTACTTTGACACAGGACCATTCAAAATGGCAGATGCCTGGGAGGGAAGTATTGACCTGATTCTTGGTTGGCAACTGCCTTCATTCTCATGGAAATATCTATTGCTTGGTCATTTTACTCTCTGATAAACTATACTATTCTGCCATCAACATGACCCCAGGATTAGAAACACAGACTTAATTTTAAAGAAATATTTTGAAACAGTCATTAAACATGTACAAACCCCTACCACTCCACCCATATACCAATGAAATATTTGTTTGCAGCAGGTTATAAAACCCAAATGGTTATCTAAGACAAATTTCTCATTTAAAGCAGGAACCAGTGATTTACCATTTATTCTCATTGGCAAAGAAGATTATAAAATCCAGAACAATTGCTCTAGGATAGAGGTCAAAAAGCACTATCTTGACCCTCCCTCTTCCCTGCCAAAAAAAAAAAAAGATAAAAATGACTGACAAAATACTACAGGTAAAATATATGGATCCAGCATCCTATGGCTGCTGGTAAACAAAGGATATAAGTCCTCACGCTTTAGGGCTTTAGACAACCTGTAACTATTGGGAGTTAGGAGGAAACTTTCCCTGGTTGTAAGTCATCCATAACTGTCCACAGCAAGACTTCCTGCATGTTTCTTTTGAAGCATGTTACACTGGCCACAAGTGGTGACAGGACATTGATCTAACCCAGAATGACAGTTCCCATGTTTCCAAATATTGGTTGCTTGGCATTGAAGTTTTTCTTAGAAGTAGTAGTCCACTCTAATATTCTACACTGGGTAAAAATGGAATTGTGGGGTTAAATATTAAACGTATTTAGAGTTAAATATTAAACATTAAAGGATACCTGCCTCAGACTCTATCTGCCCTCTACTGTCAGGTTATCTTGCACAACGGGTATGCCAGCACTAGTCCACTCATCTTTCCAAAAATATTTGTGATAAAAGATGGTTTCACAGTACGTCCTGAAGCCAACTGTTATGGCCTGGGATTAGCAGCATAAGGGGGTAATGAATTCCAAAGATGAAGAGCCCTGTCAGAAGCGTCCTTTCTGTGAGGGGAATTAGCTGAGGTAGATATGCTGATTTCAATTGCAGCAACATGGTTTGCTGAGAGCAGCTGTCTCTGGGGAGAATAGTTCTATGGAATTTAGGGTTTGTCATAATCAACACCTTCAATTCCACCTCACAGCCAAATGGCAACCACAGAATACATATATTCTCCCCCCTCTTATCCTTGAGAAGCTCTCGAAAGTTTAAAAAACACCAAGCACCCCACCTTTAGCAAAAGAACCTAAAGTGGAAGTGTTCCCAGTAGCTGTTACAAAACAACTTATGATGCAGCAACCGGACTTAATAACCAGGTCACGGTTCTATGCACCTGATCCTGGACAGAATTAAAAGCCCTTTTAGAGGACATGCAGCATAATGCAGGAGAGCTCCCCACAGTATGGTTGGAATGTGTAGCTTTAAATAACAGATCAGAGGTAGTAAATATTGATGGTAAGTTAATCTTTGAATCAAGCAAGCACCCATATTTTACCCTAACTCCAATTCTTCCTGGCTTTATGATGTAACCTCTTGTAAGTTGCATTGCAGAGGTCCAAACTAGAATTCACAAAAGACATAGTTCATTGTAGCAAGGTCCACATCTGAAAAGAAAAAAAGACAGTGTTGTCACCAGGACAAGATATAAAAAAGTAGTCTTGGGGTCACTGCTGTGAGGTGACTGTCTTGGAGTCTCTGGGAATGTAACCATACCATGAGGTTGTGAAATGCTGGCTGGACAGCTTCAACTGAGGAAGTGATAAACTCGCTCCAAATCCTCCTCTTATCTTCTCCAATCCACCACAGCCACTTCACTCTTAACTGAATAAAATCTCAGCCCAACTCCCTCTCAGAAAAGAATGAAGCCACCAAAGACCAGCCCCATCCACTCATAGACATATCAGCACTACAGTATAATGTACAACATCTAAAGTAGTGTAAACACTCGGTCTTTGTAAAGCAATTGGTACCCTTCCCTCTTCCAAAACAGATACTGACAATATCATTTAGCGAAGGATAAAGTACTTCTACACTGTCCCTTACCAGTCAGATGTAACTACAGTCCAAAGCATGGGGTCAGAAGGTTTAAAGATCACAAAAATCCTTCAGGACTTTCTCAATCCCTGTAAACTTTATTGGGTATAATTTAATCATGGAAGATAGAGCATTAGTTTATTTTATACCAATGACTAATGCAAATGTATTTAAATTACTTTTTTTTTGTTGCCTAAAATGAAAGCAAAAGTTTGAGAGTCAAGCTGGGATCCTTCTTTTTCACAGCTCACCACCAGCAATAAAAACTCTGCAGGTGAAATTATGCCCTCAGCAACAGCTTTGCTACACCATTGTCCTCAGCAGGCTTGCAAAGGGATCACAATATTACAATACATAAGATTAAACAGAATCCAACTCACTTTCTCTTAGCTGTGTTTGTTCCTCAGGGCTAGCAAGAGTGGGAAGCAGCAAATACGTATGTTTCCCATCTGAGTCAGCAAATATATTCTTCATATACACAGGAAGAAACTCAACTGATGAAGAAAATATCATTTTTACAATTACTTTCTACAGTAGAAATACTCTTTAAATCCAACCAGCCAATATGGCGCCACCCCAGTGGCACAGCAACAACAATTGGATCTGCCCCAGGACATTGTTTGGTTTGGAGATACTAAACAACTCTTCATCCTGGAGCCCAGGACTGTGAGTAAGGTATGAAGGCAATGCAACGCACATAGGCTCTGTGGAGAAAAGGAATATTCACATCACTCTGGAGAATCCCTTTGTGTAGAAAAAATTATCTTGTGCCCTTGAGTATAATGGCTATGGATAAATACTACTCAGTAAAAAGAAACAGAGGTGTTGCAAAAGAGTTAATGAGCAGTTTAGTATTTGTTACTAGTGAGATACATCGATGACTCTCAGAGGACATCTACACAGCAGGACTAAAGCTGAAATAAGCTACACAACTTGAGCTACATCAATTGCGTCACTTAAGTTGAAATAGCTTATTTTGGCTTTTGGCACTATCTACACAGCAGGAAGTTCGAGAAAGAGCACTCTTCCTCCAACTTCCCTTACTCCTTGTAAAATGAGGGTTACAAGAGTCGGAGAAAGAATCCTCCAGCTTGACATTATTTCTACATTATGTCGAGATAACTGCTTGTAGTGTAGACGCGCATATGTTATTTCAGAATAACATCCGTTATTCCAAAATAACTCTGCTGTGAAGACGTACCCTCAGTTGAGGAAGAGGAGAGAAATAACAGCAGCTTCATGACTTTTTCTATGGCCAGTGCAACTGTGAATCCTCCCCTGGCTTTTTATGCACTATATTATGTTTTACTTTGTTAAATGAAGAGCTGATCCTATTAGCCATTCTCCCACCCTTTTCCCCTTTTAGTGTTCCTTTTGCTTTCCTTCATTTTATGTTATGTCTGAAAGATGTTATGTCTGAAAGATGCTAAATTCAGTTTGCGTTGGGATCAATTGTCCTTTAATTGTTTACCAGTTCCATTTAAGTGGAGCGCATTTTCACAGGCCTCTTCTGTTTCATGTTTCAAAATCATTAAAAGGTGAATTGAAATATAAATATTTTCATTAGTCATGTATTCAGCTTGATTTCCATGTTCAGGCATTGTTGGTGAGACACTTAAAAGAACTGGCTAATTTGGTGCTGGTCACAGGAGGAACACATGAGCACCAGTAATTCATAACATCTCCAGAGAACACTCAGTGTTTCAATAAATAAGATACAAGAGATTTTTCAAAGGATACATATTTTAACACCTGGCCACATACATCGGAGGATGTAATTTGATATGAAATTGTAGTACCATGCCAACCTGATAATGAAATCTGATAAGAACCGACCATTAATTCTAGCTATCTACTGTGTCCATTTCCCTTTTGGTTTTATTCCTAGATTTTTGTTTTGTTTGGTTTTTGTTTTTTAAACCTCTGAGTAGTTCTGATTCTTGAGATCTGATATCTTATACCCTGCAGGGGACAGCATTGGGCAAAGAACAGTGAAAATCATAAGATAAAAGAGAAAACATTTGCTTTCAATTACCAAATTGTCCTTTGCTAATTAAGGTACAAAAGAGTATTCTTTTTGCCAGGTTAACACCACCATCCCTTTCCCCCCTGAATTATTTATGAAAAATAATTTGGCCACCTAATTCACATTCTCCTCAACAAGAAAAAGATTCCCAACTGTTACTAGCCACTAGCATTACTGAAGGGAAAAGAAATGATGTATAGCATTACTATAAAGCTGAACAGTTTTTTTCTCGACAGCTGTGTAAGCTTCACCATTTTTCAGCAGCTATGTTGAATCCCATCCCTGCTGTCAACATAGATATCAGTTTTCATGAAGGAAAAAAATCAGGTTTCTGCCATTAGCTGTCATTAATATCTCTATATACACACATATGTAAACACACACACACACACACCTACTTTGTTTGTAAATGTGCATGTAACTTCAGGTAGCAATATTTCCTTTTTTTTTTACCTTGGCATTGTTTTAACAAAAGTTCCCCCATGTGGCTCTATATTTAAAAGTGATATTGCAGAAAGGTATATGGTAGCTTTGTTTATTTTGGACAGATGCAAAGAAGTATCTCTGAACTTCTGCCAGTGATCAAAGGAACTGATGATGTAGAACAGATTCATGGGCCATGTCCTATCAGCCTGCACTTTACCCATCATCCATCATCCAAACCCTAAGCCTTTTTCTGAGTGATGATTGCACCCTAAACACATAAAATTAATCACCACTCTAGCCCAGCCAGGTGTCTTGCCTCCAGAAATTATCTCACTGCAGCAAAAGAACTGCTAGAATCTGATAGCTGTACGTAATTTAATTTAAAGAATACTGCATAGTAATGAAAGATTCATTTACATCTCTGAAAAGTTTCTAGTTTCACAAAGCCAATATAGATTCCTTAGACATAGGTAACTGGAAAACAACTGGTTCATCATAAAATCAGGGCAACTAAGTATTTACTAATTTCTTGGAAACAATAGGTATTTGAAGTTTTTAATTTAAACAATTGGACTCAGTCTCAAGTGAAGTGCTATGTATGGCAGACTAAATTTTCATAAATAGAGTCTATTATGCTTTTCAGAAAGCTCATCACCATTTCTTAGCTTTCTGTATTTCTATTTTTCTTTCTCAGTATGCCAGAAATTAAGTAGCAGGAAATTAAATTGTCCTACGCATCTATAGTTTTGAAATTATAATGTAGAAATCACTGATAAGATCTGTCAGTGGCTGATTAGATCAAATATATGCTATTCTGTGAAATAAACAATCTTAGATATAGAAGCCCTTGACATACTTTTCAGTAGCGCATGAGCTCTCCACTTCAGATACTGAATATACAGAGCTTCTGTATTTTACATAAATGGAAACAATTGTAAGTACAGATGTGACAATAATCTCCATCTAATTATAAATGGAAATTACATGCTATTTTCAACATGTATATT